>NC_051211.1:46467871-46605371 GCF_015220715.1 Pygocentrus nattereri
TCTTTAACCACCTTAAATATAAACTTAGCACAAAAGGCAAGGAAATTTGTGTTTGGTAGATTATTTCTTTGTTGTAGCAATGCTTGTTGGCATCTTATACCATTGGAAAGCCGGTTAATTTCCCTTTTAAATGGTGCCACATTTGTAAGGAACATGCATTTGTGGGATGAGCAGTGGAGCTGAGTATGTGGGTTGTGCCCATGAAAAATTTGTCAAATCTTCTCTGCCATTGCCAGTCTCAATGCAGAGAGATATCGAGATGAAATTCTCCAACCAGTGGCAATCCCATATCTCCACAGTCTGGGCCTGAACTCTATCCTGCAAAATGACAACGCTCGCCCCCACAGAGCAGGCTTCATCAGAGACTACCTCTAGAATTTGGTAGTGGAGAGGATGGACTGGCCTGCCAGCAGTCCTGACCTCAACCCCATTGAACACTTGTGGGATCAGCTTGGGTTCTGTTCGTGCCAGAGTGACCAAAATTTGCGACAAATGCTGGTTGAAGAATGGGAAGCCATCCCACAGCAGTGTGTGACCAGGGTGGTGATCAGCATGAGAAGGAGGTGCCAGGCTGTTGTGGCTGTGTATGGTTCTTCCAAACACTACTGAGGCTCATGTTTGTTAAATGAATAAATTGTTAAATTGCCCATATGTATTATTTCTTCAAACTTCGTCCACCAGACACCAAATGAGTCAATGGCAGAATAAGCTGTTTAGAAAAATACTTCAGTTAATGAAATATTGATGTTTGTGAGAGTTCTTACTTGAGCACTGTATGTAATGGGGAGCTGAGGAGCATTTCAGACGACTTTGTAATACACATTCATTTTCACCTTCTGTGAGATTAGTAAGACACTTCATTAAGCACGGAATATTAAGTTCGTTGCATGTATATGACAACATATTATGTAAAATTATATTATATGTTTAAGATTTCTATATGTATATTTTATTTACATGTTTAAATCAGTTTTATTCCTCATGTGATTTATTGTTAGTATACAAATTTACACACACTCTAGATAGATAGATAGATAGATAGATAGATAGATAGATAGATAGATAGATAGATAGATAGATAGATACTTTATTGATCCCGACAGCGCTACCAACCGCGTCACCGTGCATACCACCTGCGCATCCTTAATATCCCACAAGTCATCTCACACTGTCCCCCATGAGCCACTGTGGAAAACCTTTACCCTTCCTGCACAGTCTCCCCCAGAACCAACCAGCCTGATGGAGCTGTGAGCTGAATTAAACTTACTTACCTACACACACACACACACACACACACACACACACACACACACACCATTACAGTCAGTTCATTATTTTGATTTGCTCCACTATGTAATATATCTATTTATTTGTTGACCACATATAGCATTCAGAACTGTAATACTGACATATAGGTGACAGCTGTTCTCTGGAGCTGCAGCTGACTGCTTGTGCGCTGTTGCAGTTCCGCAGATGAGCTTCACTCCCAGAACAATTGAAACCCGTCACACACATGTGTCTGTGTTCAGGACTGGATGAAGAGGAGTTGGAGAAGTTGAACACAGAGCCACAGCCCAGCTGTCTGCAGACCACAGAGGCCACACTCTCACTCCATGAGTCCAGCAGAACTCTCCTCCAGTCCTGCCTGAAGTAAACCTCCACCTCCCCCTCACACTCCATCCCTCCAGACAACCGCACTAGCCCCTCATGAAACTCCATAGAGGAACCTGAAGAAGAAAAAGATCACTTACCTAAAACAGGTTCTATTGGATGTGACAATTAAATTAGCAATTTATAATATTATGTACTCCAAAATGGAGAATACAATTTTTATTTGCTCACCACTGCAGATGACTCCAGCATCCTGTTCATGAGAGCATGTAGTTCGACTCCATGATGAAATGAGACATTTTGACAGGTGTGTTTCGTTCCCCTGACAATCAAACACATCAGCCCAGATCTGGCCACTCCCCTCCCCAAACCAGTCTGACCCCAACACAGCCACAGCACTCCCACACTTCAGCTGACCACAGAGGACACTGGCAGCTCTCATATCCAAGTTTACATCACACACTGTGCCCCGCTCACTGAGGTACTGGACCTCCACTCAACCAGAACAGGAGTCAGAGCCGTTTACCAGCCGAGCCTGAGTGTGACCTGAATAAACGTCATATTACCGGAATAAGATGAATAACAACAAATCTTTGCTTAAGTTATGTAACAGTCTGAGGCAAAAACAAAACATACGATACCAGATCACACCAGTCACACATCACTGTCATGGGTGCAGTTGTGTTGGAGTGAAGATGATGATGATGATATTCGACAGAGAGTAATGCCAGATTAATTTCCTCTACACTGAAGCTTTTCTGACCACACCTGACCCTCCCCTCTGCCAAAAGCAGCTGATCCCAGCACCTCCACAGGAAGCCCACAGTCCAGATCTCAACATACAACCTCTGCATCCTTCAGGTCAAAGTCAGCATCACACACTGTGGACCAGGTCTCTCCATGAAACACCTCCACTCTCCCAGAGCACAGATGAGGACCACCTGCAAGTCTGACCTCTGTCTGTGAACTTGGTGCAGCATAAAAACCTAGTACATGTATAGATATTTCAACGGTTTAATCTTGATCGTGTTGATTTATTATAGCAAGATTGTTTAGTACAGCACATTCACTGCCATACCCCGACTCCCCCAAACACACACACACACACACACACACAAACTTTGTGTGAAAATGATTATCCAAAGCATGAGAGATGTGTTTAATGTTTATTTGAACTAGCAACTCAACCAGATTGCAGATTTTGTGTGTGAATGTGTATGTCTGTCTGTCTGCCTGGCGATAGACTGGCGACCTGTCTGGGGTGTATCCTGCCTTCTGCCCAATGACCGCTGGGATAGGCTCCAGCAGCTCACCGCAACCCTGAGGAAGAAGCAGCTTAGAAAATGTGTGTGTTTGTGTGTGTTATATACAGAAACTGGGTTAAACATGGAGTTCATGGGCCATGTGCATAGAAAAATGTACTTGAGATAGGACACAAAATGTCCTCAAAATGGGAGAAGATACTGTGGCCCTTTGTGTATTCCTCCTTTTTTTACATTTAGGCTTAGTGACATTTTCATCCAGGTATATCTGGGGCATAGCATTTGCTGGGATTAGGTGGGCATAGCCATTGGTAGGCCTGGGTCTACTGAGTTTGATCACAGGTCTACCCAATCACATAGAGAAATAATATTTAAGAAGCTCCAGTTTTAGGACAAAGAAATTGATTTACTTTCTGTGAATGCTGTCTATGTATAAACATTATATTCTCCACCTCATTCCTGAACATATAATATAGCCTCAGACTTATTTTTCCAATCATTTTAATCATAATTTACAGCTTCAGCTATGGTCGAAAGATGTGCCTGAAGGACCTGTAAAAGTGAGACCATGACAGAGTACGACATGTAATTATACTCATTGTAAAGACTTCAAAAAGTTGCTGTATTTTTTGTCTTCAACTTTGGTACTTATAATGCTCTTTTACTGTAAAACTAAAATGCCAATGTCTACGTCCACATACAAGATGTAAATGGTTTGTAAATATTTTTTCATGTCTGCTTTAGCCCCAGAGCCTCGCCCAGCTGGGTTTTTAGTTTGCTGTGCTGTTTTACCTCAACATCCCAGCTGTCTGATTTGAACTTAGTTATGTTGTCTTCATTGGGCAGAAGAGCTTTGGAAGTGTTGTTTGAGTTTCTATAAATCAAGCACTCTTGTTGACGTGAATAATCTGGCTATTATTAATCACTATAAGGCAGAAGCACTGCAATAGGTAAAATGACCACTGCACTGCTCTCAGTCATAGGTTGTAGCCTGATATAATGACATTACAGTTTCCATTTTTGTGAAGAACAGCAGCTTACCTGAGCAGATGACTCCAGCATCTTCACCATGAGAACAGTCAGATATGCCCAATCTTGAAGACTGCAGTGCTGCAGTGTAGACTCTGATCCACTACAGCCCACATCATCTTTCCAGAGCGGATCCTGGTCCAAAGTAAGCTTTATCCAGCACATTTACAGCCTCTCCACAGTCCAGCTCTCTACACACCATTGCAGCATCTCTTATATCCCAGTCATCATCACACACTGTTCCCCACTGACCATCACGAAGAACCTCCACTCTCCCAGCACAGCGACTGCCGCCATCCACCAACCTCACACTGACTGTACAACAGAAGGAGAGAGTGAGAGACAGAGAGAGAGAGAGAGAGAGAGAGAGAGAGAGGTTTGAAATTATATAGATAGGTTACTGCTAAAAGTGGACAGTGTACTTACCAGCTGTGGTGAGTGTGATTGTGGAGGACAGAAGAATGAGAGTCACACAGTTGTCCATCTCTCTCTGACCTCAGACAGTCTGTTCAACTCAACAGTATAAAGAGAAGACTGAAAGGTGAGAGTGAGCAAGACAGAGAGAGAGAGAGAGAGAGAGAGAGAGAGAGAGAGAGAGAGAGAGAGAGAGAGAATCACACATCATATATTTATCTTGAAACACGTGTTCTTGATCTGCTCTCACGCACACCTGCAGCTGGTTTGTCGATTCAGTCTGTACTGTATAAGAACACTGTGTCTCACTATTTATGAGGTTTTGAAAACTGTGTGCAGTTACAGCTCTGAACTGTTTGTTCTTCTGTTGTTTCTCCTGTTTAAGTGAACTCTGGACCTTTTTAATTTATTCTCTTTTGATTGTGTTTTTAGGAGTTGGTTGCTATTTTGATTGCTATTTTGTTGTGTGTTTGCTCTGTGAAGTTGACCCTGGTTTTCTGGTCTGTTTTATTTGATTTGGTGATTTATCATTAACTGATTTGAGCTCATATTGATTTTTTCAAAGCTGCCTCTTCTTCTCTTGGTGCATTATTTAATTAGGGTTGGTCAGGTGCTGAATTTATACAGACTATTACTGTACAGCATACCTTCACTAAATAGTCCTGTATAAGCAAACCTTCACTAAATAGTCCTGTATAAGCAAACCTTCACTAAATAGTCCTGCGAACTGTGTATTCACACCATCCCAACAAACAATCTTTAAAAAGACAGATCGTATGTGCCTGAATGCCAGGAAATGCAAAGTAAGCTACTAGCCCATCAGTCAACTGAACTGAAAAAATCAATGTTAGCTTTGAGGGAAAAACAGTAGAAAAAACATTAGTTTAGCTTGATTTTAGTCTCTCTGTTCACTAGCAAAGCTCTGGATTAGTTGACAAACCTATATATAACACAAGACCATGCTATTTTTATCTCTTTAAACTTATGCTGTTTTTAAGATTTTCTTTATTTCTAGGCTTATTACATTTTAAACAGACAGCAGGAGGCATGTCTCTGCATCTTATCTAATTGGTCATTCAGTCTCCTGCATCTGTCTGTCTCCTGCTTCTGCCCCATCCAGCTCTGCTGCTGGGAAAAGCTAATAGTGGGTGAGAGATGATTAGCTGCATGCATTCACAATCTTAGGGGTGAAGCCTATTTAGTCTAAACAGATTCAAATTCACATTGCCCTGTATTTATCAAGCATCTCAAAATAAAAATACCAATCTATATAGATTTGTAAAAGGCCTGAACTGATCCAAGACCAGTATTCATACTCTGAGAACCTTGATGGGTCATTGTGAGTAGCATCCATACATATCAGCCAAGAATGAAATCCAAGCACTTGCTGAAATGGCTTATCCTCCAGCCAGCCAAGTGTAGACCTGATGTGTTCATGTTAGGAAGATCTGGCAGAGGACATAAGTGTGCAGGGTGTGTGGTAGAGCTGGTTAGGTGTGTGTGAGGGTGAGTGTGTGACCAGCTTCTCCCACTCCACACAAGCTCTGTGGGCGCTGTCCAGGGTCCTGCAGGAGCTTGAACTCTGTGCTGCTGAATTAGAGCAACTGGAGTGTAGCAGTGATGACAGCAGCAGATCCAGCTTCTCCAGTAGCAGCAAAGACATGAGTTACAGCAGCCGCACTGAGCTCCTACAGTTCAGTGCCCTGATTGTTGGTGTGGGGTTAATGTACTGGGTTATTCAGTGTTATGTAATTGTGGCCATGAACTTCCACACGAAGTGGTCTGTGTTATTCATAGTGCTGAAACACCACCCCTCTGCAGAGAGACTAGTTGATGAGTTGTCCTGCTGTTTCAAGCCACATAACTTTGAGTAGCCTTTCCCAACCTGTGCACCAAGGTATCTTTTTATAAATAAAGAACTCTTGGGTTTGTCTTAACTTCACTTCCTTGTTCTTCATCATCATGTTCAGTTTAAAACAAATTTTCTACACTAACATTTCTTTTGACACAAAACTGGTTCAATCTGTTTTGACTTGGACCTCAACATTTAATTTAATTAATTAAAAAAAACATTTAATTACGTCACCAGGCAATGTGTAATAATTTAAAATTTGAGTATCTTAGCTAAACCTTAATAGTCTCTTAAATCATTCAACGTGTTTTCTTTAGTGTTTACATTAGTCAGATAACATAGTAATTTTGTTTATTTTACTCATAAAGGAGAAACTCTTTTAGATTTGAATATGCTCTCCAGTCATCACTGACAACAAGACTCCCAGGCTTAACATGCTTCTTGATGATTGGAATCAGTGTGTCTTTGTTCCTTTTTTTTTGATGAGGTGGAGTATGGGTGCTTGAGTTGTGGTCTTATTTCAAGCATCCCAAAAACCCATGTCTTCTTTCTTCTCCAAGTTCTGTCTAAGCCTTTTTCTATACTAGAAAGAAACCAAGAGTTTAAAGACGGTAAATATTAGGGAAAAAATGAAATTGCATTAATCTGCACAAATGAAATTTTAAACATGCACTGTAGAAGCACAGTTAATATTCAAATCAGCACTTTTAATATTACATTATGAAATACAATGCCAGCTACATTACTTTACTATATAAATAATTTTGTGCTGTCATTATAAATTATACTCAAAGAGTATGGGCATAAATTACAATGTTTGATAAAGCTGATGGATATCATGATAACCATGAAACTAATGTTTCTTGCTGCAGACTCTCATGAAAAACCTATAGGAAAGTGACAGGCATAGCCTGAACAGCTTTAACCAACGAGCATGCAAATCTTTTTCTTTTATTGCAAATTTGTGCCCCTGTTGACACATGAATAAAATGTGCCATTATCAGTGTGTGGACTCATGGGATCTTATAATAAAAAATAAGATGAAAGTTAAGATGAAACTACATTATGAAACTTAAAGTAATGACAAATCATCTTTTTACATAGTGTGTCGTTTTGTGGTTATTAATGTTGCTTATTTCTACTTTAAAACTTCACGTAAGATTTCTTTTGTAATAAAAATCCAATATACCAAACAGTCTTTGTCTGATTTATTCAAGGAATTGTTTTATGATTAAAACAAAACTAAAGGAAAAGGAAAATGACAAATGGAAAAAATAAGTCAACATGCATAAATAACATTCTAAAACCTCGGAAAAGCTCATTTTTATACTCTGTGCATCTTTATTAGGTTTGTAGGGTTATTTTATAAATGTAGTCAGTTACAGATTACTGATTACTGGCTAAAAGATACAGTCAATTTAATCTAATCCAAAGGACTAATATGTTACAGCAATGTAATCTAATTACTTTCTGTTACTTCGGATCACTTGTCTTTGTCAAGCTGCAAAATTTATTAACTTTTCTCATTGAAAAAAATCCTTTTTGACAGGAATTGAACTTGAACACAAGGTAAACACAGAAACTACACTGATTTAGAAATTAGAATGAAGATTGTAGAAGACTTACTAGGAAAATGAAATATTTTAGTACACCGAGAATAAAAGTTCTGATATTAAAACAAAAGGAAACAAGTAATCACTGAAGGATGATTTGGTTCATTTATTTTAACATACATATGCAATATAGTTCAAAATTAGAATGCTGTCTTTTGATTTTCTATATACGTTAAAAATCTGTTACTTACCAAGTCAATAAATCAACAATGTTGTGTGTCAAATTCCTTTGACACACAACATCATTTATATATATTAAATTAGATTTACTGAATAAAAGACTGTGAACTGCTGAAGTGAGATCATAATCAGTCTGATGCTTCTAGGTGACCAACGTTGGAAAGTGTTAAAAATTGTCTTTCATAATTAGAATTTATTTTCATACACATGGGCGATGCTTAACATCACTGAAACTCATTTATGCTCCATAAAAAAATCTGAACTGTGATCTAAAATAATGCAATTTCTTTTGCTAATAATCTTGTAATTTCCTGAGGAAAAACACTGGCTGTGGTCTCTCAGCCACATGATTCATCTCTGTCTGAGGCTCCTCCTCCATGTCATCATAATATGGAAAATAAGTACATTTATATAAAAAAAACATCTTTTTTTATAGTACACTTTATTGCAACAATGTAAAAATGAGAATAGGTGGTATGTAGGTTCTGTTTAGTACTGCAGGCTGCAGCTCAGCTCAAGTTGTTCATCAAAGTCAACCTGAAATCAAAATGGTCCTTAGCTCATGTGCCTGGTCATATTAAGGTCATCTTTTATGATTTCTGATTAATGTTGACTCTAAAGTCTTAGTAGTGTGAAATATAGTGTAAAATATTAAAAATGGAATGTTAGTGTTTCATACAGACAGCTATACAGATGAGCTACCTTGCTGGTTTGGTTATGTTTGCTAGACTCTATTCTGATTGGTCCTTCGAGATTAGGACCAACAAATTCATGCCAACACTGGAAAGTTATTCAGTGGGTGTATTTTGTATGTGTATGTTATGTTTCCTCAAGAGCAAAATTAAACTTCTTAGAGAGAAACACACATTCTTGTTTCCTGGTGCTTTAAAAAAAATTCTCTTTTAATGAAAAACAAAAAAATGAAAAAACTGAATGTAGCCCAGGGTTAAAGCATATAGTTCACATGTATCACATATAGTTTGTGAGAGAAATGCATTTTCACACATACGTAGATGAGCAGCTGTCTCATTTAGTGCGCCGAGTTTGTGTGGAGCATACTGAAGCTCAACGTGGTCATGACACCTAACTAGTTTTACTGCATCTATCCAGTGTTCTGAAGTGCTATAGGTTAGAGAGACTGGCTATCTTTCTTTTGCTCCTATCAGAGTGATCCAGAGGCGGGATCAGGTGTGGCAGGGGCGTCAGAAGAGAGATGGAGAAAGCCCATGCTGCTCACACTGCTCTGTACTTCTCCACACTTAGTTTTTTTCTGTTTGTTTATCGTTTAAAGAACTTGTACTACAACTGGATAAGTGTGCATTAGTAGTAAATCTGCCCGGTTACTGTACAGAACTGTTAGGATGAATTCCCTGCGAGTTTTCCCTGTGTAGCAGCATTAACCTTAGCCGCTAACGAAGGCTGTAGCTGCCTCTATCCATAGCTGAGCCATTAGCTTCAGTTTTAACCCTTCTTTTGCCAGTTTTGTATGGGATTTTATGGACTGTAGATTGTGAGTTTGCAGTTTTAATCCACCTCCATGGACCTGGAGCTAGCTGATAGCGTCCCCAGCTACCGGTACGTTCGGGGCACCTCAGCGCAGTCTCCGAGGGACATTCGTGCTGCCCGATAGTGCCTTGAGGTACAGGGAAATGCTTGATGGTTCCTCGGGTTAGCCAATACTTAGCTCTTCTGCCAGTATCCAGACGTATAGACATTCAGTATGAGCCAGACACACAGCAGAAACACAGACACCTTGCCCAATACACACGGATGCCCTTCATGCTGCAACATGGTTTAACAGGCCTGCAACATTTGTTATTATATCGTTTTGATTTGCCAGCTTTAATCAGTGTAAAAATATTACTGTAGTGAGTGACTGGTCATCTCAGTAATACTGTACAGTTAAGTTCCGTAGGAAATATGTAAGATGTTGTGAGTTAGTCCCCGTGTCATATAGTTTAAGAAAGGATTTTCACTGTCATCCCTTAAGTAACTTGTTTACTAAATTAATAAAGACTTATTAAGTAAAAAATTTAATTTCTTTGCATTTCATGTAATTGAGAGTTAAAAAGTAATTTGGAGCAGTGTTTTAAAAAGGCTTTATTCTTTTGACCAAGTCCTTAGTTTTCAGCTGAGCTGTTTATTTCTAGTCTATTTGGAACTGAAGGTTTAATTTCATATTTTATCTGAACTTTGTTTTTTTATTTATAAGCCGTTGTACCATCTCAAAACATTTCCATTACTTTTACTGTGACTGACTCTACTCACTGGGTATACTGTTGTTACTTTTAGCACCAAGTTAGATATGGGTGGTTGGTAATACAGTACAATTAACTTGTGAGAACCATACCCACAAGCTCAGCTTAAATGTTCTTCTACTCCCACTGTGGTAACAGAGGGCTACATGAATTTTATCAGGGAGTGTGTTTATCTAACTAACTGCCTTTATAAAATGGTGAAAGTTTACTCATCTAACATTCAGTTCATGAATGCCTTAGCTGATAAGCTGAATCAGGTGTGTTTAATGAGGCAGAGTGCTGAGGTTTGCAGTATTTAAAGATTAGTCACTCACCCCCTCCTCATCTTGTCGAGCAGTGATGACGTCGTAGTTCTTTGATATGTTCACTAATCTAAGTGAGGGAATAAATTATAACAATAGGAGATAAGACATTTTACTGTGTTTAGTAAAACACTTTGGTTCAATAGTATTTGCTACGTTAAGAAGAAAAAAAAAACTTGTCATAATGTTTGACCCAGTAGTAACAACACAATCATAGTTCTCTGGTGTGTCCACAACACAAATACGGGAATATAAAGTGTAACAATTAGAAGCAATCCTGAATTGTGTTAACTGTGTTGAAACTTCAGTTTTATATAATATGTCTACATTAAGTAGAACTTAGGACACATTGCACACATTGTTCAGGAATGGTTTGAGGAACATAATAAAGAGTTCAAGGTGTCACCCTGGATTCCAAATGTCCCAGACCTCAATCTGATCGAGCATCTGTAGGATGTGCTAGAACAAGACCTGCTACTAATGTCTTTGTGCCAGATACCACAGTGAATGGTGACGCTAACAGGACCACATCATCCACAAAAAGCAGATGTGAAATCCTGAGGCCACCCTACTGGACACCCTCCACCGCTTGGCTACAGAAATTCTGTCCATAAAAGTTATGAGCAGCCCTGGTGGAGTCCAACCCTGACTGGAAACCAACCCGACTTACTGCTGGCTATACGAACAAAGCTTCTGCTCCATTTGTACAGGGACTGAATGGCCCCTAACAACAAGCCCCTCACCCCGTACTCCGGAGTACTCCCCACAGGATCCCCCGAGGGACACGGTCGAAAGCCTTCTCCAAATCCACAAAACACATGTGGACTGGTTGGGCGAACTCCCACGCAACCTCCAGGACCCTGGTGAGGAAAAAAAAGCTGGTCCAGTGTTCCACGACCTGGGCGAAACCCGCATTGTTCCTGTAGCTGAGATTCAACTATCGGTCGGACTCTCTTCTCCAGTACCCCTGCATAGACCTTACCAGGTAGTCTGAGAAGTGTGATCCCCCGATAGTTGGAACATACCCTCCGGTCCCCTTTCTTAAAAAGCAGGACCACCACCCCAGTCTGCCATTCCAGGGGGACTGCCCCAGATGTCCATGCAATGTTGCAGAGGCGTGTCAGCCAAGACAGCCCTACAACATCCAGAGTCCTGGATCCGGGCGGATCTCATCCACCCCCGGTGCTCTGCCACCAAGGAGTTTTCCAACCACCTTGGCTACCTCAGCACGAGTGATGGCTGGACCCTTGCTCAGATCTGCAAGCTCTGTCTCCTCTGGGGAAGGATCGTTGGTGGGATTGATAAGATCCTTGAAGTATTTCTTCCACCATCCAATGATCTCAAAGGCCCGCTTGGCCCTTCGGTACCCATCTTTTGCCTCCAGAGTCCCACAAGCCAACCAGGCCCGATAGGACTCCTTCTTCAGCTTGACGGCTTCTTTTACCCAAGGTGTCCACCAGCGGGTTTGGGGATTGCTGCAACGACAGGCACCTACAACCTTGAGGCCACAGCTCCGATCCACTGCATCAACAATGGAGGCACGGAAGAGTGCCCACTCGGACTCAATGTCACCGGCCTCCCTCTGTATGTGGTCGAAGTGGGAGTTGAAGATCTTTCTGGTAGGTTCCTCTGCCAGACGTTCCCAACAAACCCTCACAACTCGTTTGGGTCTGCCAGGTCTGTCCGGTATTTTCACCCGCCATCTGATCCAATTCACCACTAGGTGAATAGGCTCCGCTCCACCACTAGGCTCCGCTCCTCTCTTCGCTTGGGTGTCAAAAACACATGGTCGCAAATCCGATGACACAACTACAAAGTCAAACAACGAACTGCGGCCTAAGGTGTCCTGATGCCATGTGCACTTATGAACACCTTTGTGTTTGAACATGGTGTTTGTTATGGACAGACTGCGGCGAGCACAGAACTTCAATAACAAAGCAACACTTGGGTTCAGATCGGGCAGGCCGTTCCTCCCAATCACGCCCTTCCAGGTCTCACTGTCATTGCCCACATGAGCGTTGAAGACTAACAATTTATGAAAAGGAATCTGAGATGAAACCTGTTTTAAAGATCTCTACAAGTAAAAATTACACATTTTTTTTCAGGGACTGGGTAAATTCTTGATTATAAAAATAGCCAAAATCATGAAGATAACAAAATTCTGTAAGCATTTATATGTCAAACATGTGCATGCCTGAGTAGCCCAGGGTCTCCTAAAAATAACAACATATGGCATGTGTGACTTTTTCATGTAATTACTTTATAATAGCAATTGTAATTATAATTGACCCAAATATAAAACAATTACCCCAAATTACCCTAGGGATCTGAAGGTTGAGGTAAATGTATGTGAATAACAGAGTATTTATAATTTAGATCATTTTGACGGTTCAAGTTTTTAAAAAGTACATTTTAAGTCCAGACAGGAATAATAACAACAACAACAATAATAATAATAAAAATAACCTTTCACTCATGGCACACCACATTTATCATAACTTGTTTACTATTTAAGAACTTATTTTTGTAGAACATTTTTAATATGTATCACGATTGGCCCCTCCCAGTTGTGTATGTGTTTATGTTTTGGTATAGTCCACATGCTTCTTTGTTTTGGTATCTGTAGTCCTGTTTTGTGACTCCGCCCCTGATTGTCTCCACCTGTGTTTGCACCTATCCCTCGTTACCCTTGTGTGTTTAAGCCCTGTGTTTGCCCCTTGTGTTTGCTGGTCTTTGTTATCTGCTGTGGTGTTTGTACTGTTCTGGTTGCACTGTTTGTATGTCATCTGGTTTGTCTGTCATGTCTGCCCCTCGATCAATCCGTGTTGGCTCTATGACCCTGGACCATCTTGTCTGTGACACTGGATTTGCCCATAATAAATGTCACTTATCTCCGCATATGCGTCTGCCTCCTTGCTCCCCGTTACAAAATGTTAATGTTTTTGATATTATTTTTATATTTTATTACCCACATAATCATTACAATTCCTGATTTATTACTTCATAAAAATGTAAAAATTAGCATGTAGTTTTTTTTATATGTACAACTTACCATAATATTACCATATTAATACCCACTTATTATCGATACAGTACATTTCCAAGTTGCATACATTATGTTATATAAAGTGTGCTAGTATGCACAACAGTTGTGGCTGATGGGGCAGATGATGCATTCCAATCTCAGTGTTACATAACAGTGTTGCTTGTGACACTTGTACTCAAGTGCATTATCACTGCACCACTTTTACTTAAGTCGAGATATTTAGTGTTCTTTCAACCCATTAACAAGTGAGCATAATTTTATTATTGAAGTAATAAGTCACAGGTTCTGCACCGAATTCTGCATTTCTGAGTAAATATGGTATTGTAGCACTAATTACAGCACTACATAATCAATAGTTTGCAAATACATTACTATTTACTGCAAAGCACAAAAATACTTTGATTAGTCCAGCTGGCTGTCACTGTAGGAGTTGGGAGAGCAGAGAATCCCAGATGACCCTGTGTCACACTTTGGCCTCATTGATTGGACTCCCCCAGAATGCGCTGGGAGATCCTGTGACTCTGGACTCAAGCTCGCGCTACTATCAGCGCTCACAGTCCCCAGACTCTCATTATAGCACAGAGTACAAAAGCCTTGGCTTTACAAACAGTCAGTGCGAGGTATTGTTTCTCCGGAGTCTACTGAGTGGTTTCTCCCTGTTATTATGTTTGACCATGTTTATGACCTTTTTGATTTGTGATAAGACATTTGGCCTGAAATTTGATTACTCCTTTGTGTTTTGCCCCTTTTTTGCCATGGCTGCTAGGTTGACTATTAAACCTCTCATCCGCTTGCGTCTTGGTTTCTGTCACTTCGCAACACCCTGTTCCCGCAACTTCCTCCAACTCCATCCATCCATCCATCCATCCATCCATCATCTTCCGCTTCTCCGGGGTTCGGGTCGCGGGGGCAGCATCCTGAGCAATGAAGCCCAGACCTCCCTTTCCCCAGCCACTTCCACTAGCTCCCTGGGAGGGATTCCGAGGCGCTCCCAGGCCAGCTGGGTGATATAGTCACGCCAGGTGGCCTGGGTCTTCCCCGGGGTCTCCTCCCCGGTGGACTTGCCTGTGACACCTCCCAAGGGAGGCGTCCAGGAGGCATCCTAACAAGATGCCCGAACCACCTCCACTGGCTCCTCTCGACGTGAAGAAGCAGCGGCTCTACTCCGAGTCCCTCCCGGATGACCGAACTTCTCACCCTATCTCTAAGGGAGAGTCCAGCCACCCTGCGGAGGAAACTCATTTCGGCCGCTTGTATTCGCGATCTCGTTCTTTCGGTCATTACCCAAAGCTCATGACCATAGGTGAGGGTGGGAACGTAGATCGACCAGTAAATCGAGAGCCTTGCCTTATGGCTCAGCTCTTTCTTTACCACAACAGACCGGTAAAGAGCCCGCATCACTGCTGACCCAGCACCAATCCGCCTGTCAATCTCCCGCTCCCTTGTACCATCACTCGTGAACAAGACCCCGAGATACTTAAACTCCTCCACTTGAGGCAAGAGCTCATCCCCGACCCAGAGAGGGCTCTCCACCCTTTCCCGCGTGAGAACCATGGCCTCGGATTTGGAGGTACTGATCCTCATCCCGGCCGCTTCACACTCGGCTGCAAACCGATCCAGTGAAAGCTGAAGTTCACGGCCTGATGTCCCCAATAGGACCACATCATCTGCAAACAGCAGCGATGTGACCCTGAGGTCACCAAACCGGACACCCTCCATCCCCTGACTGCGCCTAGAAATTCTATCCATAAAAATTATGAATAGAATCGGTGACAAAGTGCAGCCCTGACGGAGTCCAACTCTCACTGGGAAAAAGTTCTGACTTACTGCCGGCCATGCGAACCAAGCTCCTGCTTTGTTTGTACAGGGCCTGAATGGCTCGTAGCAAAGAGCCATGTACCCCGTACTCCCGAAGCACCTCCCACAGAATACCCCGGGGAACACAGTCGAATGCCTTCTCCAAATCCACAAAGCACATGTGGACTGGTTGGGCAAACTCCCATGAACCCTCAAGAATCCTGGAGAGGGTAAAGAGTTGGTCCAGTGTTCCACGACCAGGGCGGAACCCGCACTGCTCCTCCTGAATCCGAGGTTCGACTATAAGCCGGACTCTCTTCTCCAGTACCCTTGCATAGACCTTACCAGGGAGGCTGAGGAGAGTGATTCCCCTGTAGTTGGAACACACCCTCCGGTCCCCCTTTTTAAAAAGAGGCACCACCACCCCAGTCTGCCAATCAAGTGGCACCACCCCCGATGTCCACGCAATGTTGAAAAGGCGTGTCAGCCAAGACAGCCCCACAACATCCAGAGCCTTGAGGAACTCGGGACGGATCTCATCCACCCCTGCAGCCCTGCCGCCAAGGAGCTTTTTAACTACCTTAGCGACTTCGGCCTCAGTAATGGACAAGCCTATTCCCGTGTCCCCAGACTCTGCCTCCTCACTGGAGAATGTGTTGGTGGGATTGAGAAGGTCCTCAAAGTATTCCTTCCACCGCCCAATGACGTCTTCAGTCGAAGTCAGCAGCACACCATCTCCACTATATACAGTGCTAGTGGCACACTGCTTTCCCCTTCTGAGTCGCCTGACGGTTTGCCAGAATCTTTTTGGAGCCGACTTAAAGTCACTTTCCAAGGCCTCACCGAACTCTTCCCACACCCGGGTTTTTGCCTTGGCAACGACTGAAGCCGCAGATCGCTTGGCCTGTCGATACCTGCCAGCTGCCTCTGGTGTCCTACAGGCCAACCATATCCAGTAGGACTCCTTCTTCAGCTTGACGGCATCTCTCACCTGGGGTGTCCACCACCGGGTTCGAGGATTACCGCCCCGACAGGCTCCAACTACCTTGCGACCACAGCTACAGTCAGCCGCTTCAACAATGGAGGAGCGGAACATGGCCCATTCTGAGTCAATGTCCCCAACCTCCCCCGATATCTGGTCAAAGTTCTGACGGAGGTGTGAGTTGAAGATCAATCTGACAGGTTCTTCTGCCAGACGTTCCCAGCAAACCCTCACTATACGTTTGGGTTTGCCTGGTCTGACTGGCATCTTCCCCCACCACCTGATCCAACTCACCACCAGGTGGTGATCAGTTGACAGCTCAGCTCCTCTCTTTACCCGAGTGTCCAGTACACATGGCCGCAAGTCCGCTGACACGACTACAAAGTCAATCATTGAACTGCGGCCTAGGGTGTCCTGGTGCCATGTGCACTTATGGACATCCTTGTGTTCAAACATGGTGTTCGTTATGGACAAACTGTGGTTTGCACAGAAGTCCAAAAACTGAACACCACTCGGGTTCAGATCAGAGAGGCCATTCCTCCCAATCACACCCCTCCAGGTCTTACTGTCGTTGCCCACGTGAGCGTTGAAGTCCCCCAGTAGGACAATCGAGTCTCCAGGAGGAGCACTTTCAAGCACCCCTTCCAAGGACTCTATGAAGGCTGGGTATTCTGAACTGCTGTTCGGTGCATAAGCACAGACAACAGTCAGGGCCCGTTCCCCAACCCGAAGGCTACCCTCTCGTCCACCGGGGAAAACCCCAACATACAGGCGCCGAGTCAAGGGGCTATGAGAAAGCCCACACCTGCCCGCCGCCTCTCACCATGGGCAACTCCAGAAAAGAATAAAGTCCAGCCCCTCTCAAGGAGATTGGACCCAGAGCCCAAGCTGTGTGTTGAGGTGAGCCCGACTATATCTAGCCGGTATCTCTCGACCTCGCGCACCAACTCAGGCTCCTTCCCCGCCAGTGAGGTAACGTTCCAAGTTCCAAAAGCCAGTTTCAGCAACCGAGGATCAGAACGCCAAGGCCCACGCCTTCGGACACTGCCCGTTCCACAATGCACCGCACCCCTACTACTGCCCCTCCCATCGGTGGGGGGTCGATGGGAGGGGGGACTCATGTAGCTCCTTCGGGCTGGGCCCGGCCGGGCACCATGAGTGAATGCCCGGCCACCAGACGCTCGCTGGCGAGCCCCTCCCCCAGGCCTGGCTCCAGGGTGGGGCCCCGGTAACCCTGATCCGGGCAGGGTACACAAGTCCTGCTTTGTTGTCCTCATAGGGGTGGTTATGGATCACACTTTGTCTGGCCTGTCACCTAGGACCAGTTTGCCATGGGAGACCCTACCAGGAGCTTTTGCTCCAGACAACATAGCTCCTAGGGTCCTTCAAGCACACAAACCTCTCCACCACGATAAGGTGGTGATCCATGGAGAGGCTTCCTCCAACTCATTCCGTAGAAATAACTCAACCCAGTAGGCCGTACCTGGTAAACCCCCACTGGGAGGCGTCCAGGGGGCATCCTGCTCAAACCACCTAAACTGGCTCTTCTGAATGTGGAGGAGTAGTGGTTCTACTCTGAGCTCCTCCTGGATGAGTTCCTCACCCTATCAAGAAGAGTGTAGCCAGCCAATCTGTGAAGAAAGCTCATTTCCACTGCTTGATTTCACAATTTCATTCTTTTGGTCATTACAAATAAATTATAATGTGTTTTGTAAAATAAAATGTGCATTGATTAATGGATATGCACTGGTATGTGTGTTTAAGCAAAATGTGAATTTAATCAATTGTGTTCTGTTATTGCTGTTTCTTGTACACAGTGTGGGTTGTATAAGACTTAAATCTATATAGTGCTGGATTTCTTTGAGAGAAAAACTCAACTGTGTTTAGCAGAGCTGTTAAGATGTCAGAGAGGGCTTGATGTGTGTGAGGGTGTGTAAGGGAGTATGTGTGTGTGTGTGTGTGTGTTTGTATTTGAGCTGACTAGGTGTGTGTGAGGTTGTTTGTGGTAGAGCTGATTAGCTGTGTGTGAAGGTGTGTGGGGTACAGTTGATTAGGTGTGTCTGAATACCCAGTACAGTCCACTTTGCAGGGAATGCACCTATTGTATATACATTGTATATACATACAATATACGTGTCCACAAGGGGCAGTACTGAAGGTGTCAGGCCCATTCCAGACTGCATCACCCCAATTTATCAAGAGTAGAGGACAAAGTTGCTTAAATGCAGTGTTGGGGATAACATGGCACAAAGTAACATAGCAGTACTGTGATTCATTTCTTCCTGTAATGGAATAATGTTACACATTACAGTTTAAATTCTTGTAATCATGTTAGTTACTAACTTTATTAAAGTTTTTAATTTATTAAAGTTAATAATTTTATTATTAGTGTTACTCATTTATCTGAGAGCAATATTATTTTTGCACAATGCTTTGGAACTGTGCATTTCTTCTAGCTAGATTACACATGTACATGCTACCTGCAACAGCTGACTACATGACATGAATGTGAGCAGCACAGCATGAGTACAGGAAGCTGTGCAAACATGCTAAAGTATCTAAATATGAAACTGATCAGTAAGGATCTCTGTGCAAATGAAGATCTCTGTGCCAACCTCACCTAAACAGACCAGAATCAATTTTCATTCAGAAACAGCTCTGTAAGCTTCACATTTCATGTTTTCCTGTTTCTGAATAGTCATAACTAATTAGCACTATTGGCTTTATCTTGCTCAAATGTCTAGGTAATGTATTTAAATTATATTTCCTAAAAAAAATTAGTTAAGGAACCCTCGTTTTTCCTTTATACATTCCAGTTCCTGCCTTCCGCCCAAAGACTGCTGGGATAGGCTCCAGCACAACCAATGTGACCAAAATTTTGTGGGGGCTACATTAGCACCCCCAAAAGGCCGGCTGTAGACAGGATATCAAGCTTCTCATGAACCAATCCCTCATAGCACACGAGAGCCTAACCAGGTCCAACAACCTTTTCAAAAGGTGGTGTAAAAGTTATTTTATAATAAAAATAAGTCTACAGATTGACAGATGCAAAAATTTATTTAGACAATTGTTGGCAATAACACTTTTACAAAAAGGAAAAAAAGAAAAAGGAAAATAGCAAATAAAATGGGTAAAACAACATTCTAAAATGAACAAATACATTTTTGGTCTGACAACTCTGTGTCCTCTCTCTTAACATTCCTTTATGATTGTTGGACTTCATTGAGCTTAAGGTGCAGCACAGATGTCCTCTTCCCCAAACTCCCTATTTAAATTTCAGAAAGACCATCCTTGTACTGTGTATTTTTATACTCTGTGTATAATGACCAGCAAGAGAAGCAAGGAGTACAGAATGATCTCTCAGACCGCAGTAATAGATTTTATACATTACACAATCAAATCATAATTCACACACAGTCAATGTGATTTTGTGGATCTAATTTCAAGTTGACAGCATAATAATCACATGATTATTACAGGCTTGTAAATGGAATGATAAACTCACACGCACACACAGAAATCTGTCTTTAAAACAATCAGTGAATTAATTGAATAGTTCTTACAACATGTACAAAATAATGATTTAAAGAATATAAAAATATCAAAGATAATAATCATTTTGATGGAATAACTGAAGTACATGAGACGTGTCAGTGAGTATTTCTATCTAAGTCTGTAAGAACTTACAGTACAGTGTTGAAAATTTGATATTTGTTTATATACACTTTATCTTGTTTGAGAGTAAAGCTATAATGACCAGCGTTTCTGTTCTATTCTGAACTGTGATCCAAAGTAAAGTTACTTGTTGCGTTTGAAGAGGTTTGAATGTGGTCTCTCAGTTTCATGATTCATGTCTGTCTGAGGCTCCTCCTCCACATCATCATAATCTGTAAAATGCATTAAATTTAACAATTATGCAAATACACAGTTTGTAGTAAAGGTATTGCCAGAATGTTCGACGTAGGTCCTTGTTTACCACTGAGGTTTGTAACTTATGATCAAGTTGTTTAGTTAGTACTGTGATTCCTTTCAATAGGTTTATATCTATCTCTACACATACTGGTACTTTTCTCAAATATAATTAACTTTGTTTTAAGTTTCTAGCACCTGCATTGTCCCACCTTTCTTAGAACACATTTGGAGTGCTCACACTGCATATTTTTAAAAGCCACTGACCTTGTACCTCTCTTACATCCTGTTCAGCTGTGCCGATATCATCATAGTCCTCTGGTTTGTCTACTAGACCAACATGGGAAGATAAATTATATTTTTAAAAACCAACCTTGTTTTCATGTTTTCACTGTTTTTACTGTGCTGAATCTTCAGTTCAACATGAAATATCTACATTAAGTAGAACTTACTCATCATGTTGGAGTTTGGTCCAGCAGTAACAGCATCATCATAGATATCTGTCATGTCTTCTGTAAAATATAGAGATAAATGTCATTAAATCAGCTTCAGTATCATCAGTGACTGTGTTCATGTTTGAGATTACAGTGTTGTTACATTACAAGTCAAACCTGTTACGACAGTTGAGCTCTGATCAGCAGTGATGACATCATCATAATTCTCTGCTACTTTCTCTATACCAAAACACAGACATTTAATCAATGTGACTCAACAATTGGGACAGTTAGAATTAAGCACTCATGAACAATATACTGAAGGAAACATGGATTTATAATGAATTCTCTAAATGGTGATTGTAATATTTCAGTTGAATGGAGTTTAACACACACACATGTTCTGGTCCTCTTACCTGAGAGAAGTTCCTCATCCACATCCTCATATCCTGAATGCTGTTCTTCAGAGAGGACACTTCCTGTTAGATGAGAGCAGAACAGTCATCAAACAAGTTCATAATTTTTTTTGTGAAATACATCCTTCTTTATAAAATTAAGAAAAGTTATGGTCAAGTGATCAGAAACAATTTACCTTTTCATTTTCAACCAATTAGCTACATTCAGCTCTTTCATTGAGGATTCGCTTGCAGGTGCCCTTGGGCATTTTACAGTCCTGTTTTTGATATAATGGGTGAAATAGGCCAGGGTTCTCTTAAATATTTATTTGACTGTAAGAACATGTGGTTTTTACTATTTTGTAATACAGAGAATACAGATTTAAGGAAATCATGTAATTGCAAATATTGAAATAAAAAATATACAAATATTTAAAAAGACAGGTTTTTCATCATACTTAAGCTTCTATTACAATGATTACATTCATGAGTTTAATTTACTAGTTTAATTTAATTTACCAGTTTTGCAGTTCACTTATGGAAACAAGGTTTTGAAAATCACAATATAGTTTTTTTCCCACAAGATGGCAGCAGAGGATCAGTGATCAGTAAATTGAGCATATTAAAGCTTAAAGCTGTGAAGCACATTTTCATTGTACTGATAAACTGAGATCATTGCTGACACTAAAAATAAAAAAGTGAATGTGCATCATTTTTATGAAATAAAACACTTTTAAGCTGTGTGTAAACATTGCCAAGCTTTCAAAATGTACTATTTAATCCCCAGTCCATTTATGGAAAACACACTGCAAAACAGCTTGTTTTAAATTCACTTCTTCCTGTGATGAAACAAAAACACTTTTGCATATATCGATGTATTCAGCCTAAGTCAATTTGCTGGGCCCACTCAGGCTGAAGGTATGAGGAATCCAGACTGCTTTTGAACTACAAAGAATACAAGGGAGCCATTTAGAACAGAGATTATTTACATATATCAATCTTAAAGGCACAGTAACCAAAATAGCCTGTTCAATTCTAAAGGGATATATAGGGGTTAGAATGATGAACTTAACAACACAGTACTGCTTGTAAAAAGACACTATTTCTGTAGTCCTGTTTCGCAAATCACATCTTTCTGCTCAGATGTAGCATATAAAAATCACTCATTACCGCTCACGTGTGCTAGATACTTATATATATCTTATATACCTTATATACCAGAAAGAGAGCATGAGACCATGAGACACATTCAAGTTCAGGGAGAGCTTCAGGTACAGCTTACAGTTTACATACATTCATTTACTTAATACTGAAAAAAAAGGATATATATTATATGTACTTTAAGTTTTAAAGCTCTCTAAGGAGAGAGAGAGAGAGAGAGAGAGAGAGAGAGAGCTTTTTAGAGCGCTTTAAAATGATAAATATATATAAGTATTTTCAAGTACGATATGAGCAAACAGTTATTTACACCATGAAGTGTGTGTATCAAAAAGTGGAACAGTTTAGGTGACTAAGCTGGTAATTAGGGATTGGATAGTTATTGAGGGTATTTTTACTACCAAAAACATATATATATATATATATGTTTTGATCATTCACTCAGATTGACTGGTTTGCTCACCCACACGCTCACTAATAAGATCAGTTAGCCACTTGCTCACTCACTCAGTCAGTCACTTGCTGATTGGCTCATTCACACACTCTTTCACTCACTCAGTCATTCACTGACTGACTGGTCACTCATTAATTCATTCACTCACTCCCTCACTCCCTCACTCACTCAGTTATTCACTAACTGATTGACTGGTATCAATCTAGTTTACTAGTCTCTGTATCTCATACAACATCCACACATATGCAAACACACACACATACACACAAACGTGCATACATACTCCCATAGACTGAATTGAAGGACACATGTATACATAATAATTATGAGGACATCTCACTTTCCCCTTTTTGCTAGAAAGTACATTATTGCATTTCGCTGAAACACTTCACTTTATATAACTTATATACCTGACTACTTGCATTCTGCACATTTAGTTTCCTTAACAAAATCTGACTTCTTGCATTTTTGCACATTTTACTTCTCAAGCAATATTGGCTGCTAGATTATTGTAGCAAACAAATATGGTGGTCTATTGCTGTTCTGGCTCTTTCTCTCTCACACATTATCATGCACTTACACACACACACACACACACACACATGCCCACACACACACAACCCCCCCAAAGTTCTCTCCCTTTCTCTCTTCCCCTCTCTCTCCCTCTTTCTCTATCTCTCTCTCACACACACAACCACACAATCACACACAACCCAGACCCCCCCCCCCCCGGCAAGCTCTCTCACATATTGTAATGCACCTGCACATACATGCACACACACACACACACACACACACACAACCCCCCCAAAGTTCTCTCCCTTTCTCTCTTCCCCTCTCTCTCCCTCTTTCTCTATCTCTCTCTCACACACACACAACCACACAATCACACACAACCCAGACCCCCCCCCCCCCGGCAAGCTCTCTCCTTTTCTTTCTTCCTCTCTCTCTCTCTCTCTCTCTCTCTCTCTCTCTCCCTCTTTCTGTATCTCACATGCACACACACACGCACACACACACACACCTGGTGTCTCTAATGTAAGTTTAATTTCTACAATAATCGTCATGCAGAACCCTCAATGTATCACTCACCCCTCTGAGTCGAGTCATTTCGTTTAGTGATGTATCTGCGGTCAATCTCCTCATAGACTGCCTCAATCAGAGTAGGCACCACATTACATTTTCTCCAGTGGAGGGGAAGGAAACTTCCCACTCTTTATCATGCACACAGGGACAACCTTTACAGCTCTGCATCACATTTTATCCACTGGAGGGTCCCTTCAATCTTATATAAGCACCTAATTAGGCACTTCATCATGCTTACTGACCTGTAGGAGAGCCCTGTACAGCACTGCATCCCATTTTCTCTACTAGAAAGGGCACCCATTAGTTAACTAGCTCCGTAGCTAGGCCCACAAATAAAGAATTCATATGAACTGTCATTGATCAAATTAATGCAATTAATCTTACATTATTATAAGTGTAATACACCACAATAAGTCTCATGTAGAGCACTCACCCCTTTGAGTGGTTCTTGCAGTATTGAATCTGCAGTAAATCTCCTCATAGACTCTCTCAGTGCCCCTACTCAAGCCTTCATAGACTCCCTCAAGCCCTCTTCTAAGGCCTTCATAGCCTATGTTCTCCATCCTCTTAGAGAGCCCTGTGAGGGAGACAGAGAGAAACATGGAGCCAGTTCAGTAGAAGAGACGTCTGATGACAGATTGAAGGACTAATGATGGTTAGAGAATGTATAGAAAGTGGATTGTAGATGATCTCTGAATCTCTCTACCTCTCCTGAGCACTCTGTTCTGGTAAAACAGCACAACCAGAAGCACTAAGGCCAGGAAGAGCACCGCTCCCAGAACCAGGAGAGACACTGAATAGATGGACGGAACAACCACTGTAAGAGCTGGCGGAAGAGTTGTTGTTCCCTTTGTTGTCTGACCAACTGAAAATAAAAACATAGAACAGAAAACGTGTAGATCACTGAACAATCAATTCAGAAAAAAACTGAAAAATGACCCAAAAGACAAAAAAGTACCTGCAATGGTGGAAGTGGTGGTTGTAATTATGGTTGCAGCAGTAGAAGGTGCAGATATGTCTGTAAGCATAAAACATGAATATTGACTAAAATTTGAACCGGATAGTCTGATTCTGATGTTACAGTCAAGTAACTGCATATGTCAAACTCGCTTTAGACACATAAGTTCACTTTTTAATACAGGCTTGTAGATTATTAACACTGAGATGAAAGTGATTTCATTAGAAACAAAAACTCTAAAGTCCAGCAGACTCCTCTGACCTTCACAGATGACTCCAGCGTGCTGCTTGTGGGAGCAGTCAGTGTGTTCCTTCAGGGAATGGGGACAGTCCCACAGGTGAATCTCATTCCCTCTACACTTCACTCTGTTCAGCCAGATAGGCTCTTCACCAGCACCAAAGACAGCACTCCCATCAGCACTCAGCACTGGCCCACAGCCCAGCTGCCTGCAGATCACCTGAGCATCCCTAATGTCCCACAGATCAGCACAGACAGACCCCCACTTAGCATTGTGAAACACCTCCAGCCTCCCAGAGCAGCTTCCTTCTCCTCCTCTTAGCCTGAGAGGCAAGTGATCTACATGACACATGAGGAGATACAGGAACACTGGAAAATTAATCTTATCACAGAATTAATAACAGTACAGCTCTACAGGGCAGCATAGTCTTTACTCTGTGTATATTAACTGATTAAAGGGCCATTAATGTTTGTATGAATAAGCAAAATAACATTTCTAACACTTGTGTGATTAATGTTCTGTCCCAGTCAATGGAATATCATCCATATAAGTTTGCAGTTCTTACTTGAGCACTGTCTGTGATGAGGAGATGAAGAACATGTCAGGTGGCTTCGTAACACAAGACCATCTTCATTTTCTGTGAGTATATTAAGATAATTCATTAATCACTGAGCTGTTACACAAATATTTTGCTTATAGATGTATTTCTCTAGAACATTCAGTTCTGTTGATTGATTTGTTCTGGTGGCACTCAGAGAAAATAATAGAAAATGATTTGACATTCTATTCATGTCATCTTACAAAACTACTATAAACTCCTAACCTGAACAGGTTATTTCAGCCACTTCATTGCGGTTAATACAGTTATTTTGTCTCCAGGGTGAAGATGGACAGTGCCACAGAGTGGAGTCATGTTTCCTACATTTCAGATTGTCCAGCCAGTTAGGAGCTGATTCCACTCTTGCTTTGGAAGCCCCGTCACGGCCAGATCTTCCACAGTTCAGCTCCTGACAGATGAGACTTACTGTTTCTTCATCCATCCCATTTACACACACATTACCCCAGGTTCCATTGTAGAACACTTCTAGATTCCCCTCACAGCCCTCAGTGAGTCTGAACTCTTTAAACTCTGATGGGAGAAAGATTAAACTAAGTTAAATCCATTATTCTCAGTTTTTAATGAAAACATTTTAGTATGTTAAGCAAACCTTTATTCATTTATTCATTGAGTGTCTAGCATTCATTCAAAAAGTTCATTAAAAGCTGCAGCTTCTGGAAACATTAATTTCACTTTACCTGAACACACGACTCCTACGTCATCCTTGTGCCCACATTCGTCCTTTCCACACAGGTGAAATCTGCAGTTCCATAGGGACGTCTCGTTCCCCTCACACTCCACCTCATTCAGCCATATGAGTCCAGTTCCTGGTCCAAATTGGGCTGGTACAGGAGCACTGAGGGCCACTCCACACTGCAGCTGTCTGCAGACCACCTGCGCATCCTTAACGTCCCACAAGTCATCACTTACTGTCCCCCATGAACCGTTGTGGAAAACCTCCAGCCTTCCTGCACATTTTCCCCCAGAACCAACCAGCCTGATGGAGCTGTGAGCTGAATTAAACTTACCTACACACACACACACACATACACACACACACAAACACACACACACACACACACACACACACAGAACTTCACATTGAGTTCTCAATGAGGACGTAACACTGCATCCCTGTCCCTAATGATCATATGATGAGCATTTAGGTTCCGTTGTGTCGAAGTGAATGTGTCCCAAAGTCTGAAAATCATTAGTAACCTTAAGAACTGCAACTACCAAAACTACACCTACCACATCTTTTTTGCAACTAAATAAACTTTTTTTTGTTTAAGTGAGAAATGTTTTGGTTTTTTGTGTGTACAACTGACTGTTGGGATAGGCCCCTGTGTGTGTGTGTGTGTGTGTGTGTGTGTGTGTGTGTGTGTGTGTGTGTGTGTGTGTGTGTGTGTGTGTGTGTGTGTGTGTGTGTGTGTGTACAGCTGTCCAAAGATATGTTTGTTTTCATTTTATGGCTTGTATTTTTAAATTCTGCTCAAAATCTTACAGCCTTTAGCTAAAATCTTTGTAGCCAAAACAATCACTGCTGAAATGTTTGATAAAGTTTCTGTAGTGTTATATTTGTTCTCTTAGTGACTAAATGAAATCATTCAATCATATAATTTAATAAAAAGGATTGTTAATACTGACCAGAGCAGGTGATTGAGAGCTGTTCTCTGGAGCTGCAGTTGACTGCTTGTGCGCTGCTGCAGTTCCTCAGATGAGCTTCACTCCCAGAACAATTGAAACCCGTCACACACATGTGACTGTGTTCAGGACTGGATGTAGAGGAGCTGGAGAAGTTGAACACAGAACCACAGCCCAGCTGTCTGCAGACCACAGAGGCCACAGACTCACTCCAGGAGTCCAGCAGAACTCTCCTCCAGTCCTGCATGAAGTACACCTCCACCTCTCCCTCACACTCCATCCCTCCAGACAACTGCACTCGCCCCTCATTAAACGCCAGAGACGAATCTGCAGAAGAAATATACAACAAAGTATAGCGTTTCTTTTTGACTAAGGATGGAACAGACCTTGTCAAACATTTTTTACTTGTTATAATAACAGAATTAATGCAATTTACACAAAATATATTAACAGCAGCTCACCACTGCAGATGACTCCAGCGTCCTGTTTATGAGAGCATGCAGTTCGACTCCATGATGAAATGGGACATTTTGACAGGTGTGTTTCGTTCCCCTGACAATCAAACACATCAGCCCAGATCTGACCACTCCCCTCCCCAAACCAGTCTGACCCCAACACAGCCACAGCACTCCCACAGTTCAGCTGACCACAGAGGACACTGGCAGCTCTCATATTCCAGCTTACATCACACACTGTGCCTCGCTCACTGAGGTACTGGAGCTCCACTCGACCAGAACAGGAGTCAGAGCCACTCACCAGCTGAGCCTGAGTGTGACCTGAATGAACATCACATTTCAGGACTGAGCATGAATAACAGCAAATCATTGTTTATATACTGGAGACCAATAATGACAAAGTTTATTAGAATTTAAAATGCTTTTTAAAAATAAATTAAATATACATTCTTTACCCGAGCACACCAGACCCACATCACTGTCATGAGCTTGTGCAGCTGTGTTTGTGCAGCTGTGTTTGGGTGAAGATGTTGGGCACAAATAAATCTCAGACTCAGTGCCTCTACACTGAAACTCCTCTGACCACACCTGACCCTCCCCTCTGCCAAAAGCAGCTGCTCCCAGCACCTCCACAGGAAGCCCACAGCCCAGCTCTCGACACACAACCTCTGCATCCTCCTGGTCAAAGCCAGCATCACACACTGTGGACCAGTTTCCTCCACGAAGCACCTCCACTCTCCCAGAGCACAGATGAGGACCATCAGCAAGTCTAGAGATGCGACCTATGAGTATTTGAATAAAGTTAATATTTACATTAAGATTTAGATTTGGTGATATTTATGTGAGGTACTGGCTTCATTGTTCATCTGTAGCATTCACATTTAGCTGAACATGTTTTAGCTCTGAGAGAAATACATGTTATCAAATTACTCCTTCACTTTAGATCAAACTGGGTTTTACTCACATTACATTCTGCTCCAGCCTGAAATCTCACTTTAAAATCTTAAAGTAAAATCATACATTTCAGTAAAATTTCATTAATGAAGTTTTACTTCATATTTCTTCAGGATCTTTCACTGTAAATTGTTAAACTGATCACACACTCTTAAGCTTTTAAGAACCTCAATAAAAATAAAATCAATATATAACAAATCATGAAACATGAAATATAAAATATATTTAAACAAAGTTTATTAATTTATGAACCCTTCAGATTAAAATATGATTAAAAATGATTTAGAGGAAAGCACATTCATTTCATTGTGTCTAAACGCATGGCTGGTAGTGAACAGGCAAATTTAACATACACTGACTGACTGATTATGACATGAAGCCACAACTTTATACTTGGAAGCCATTTTACAGATTTAACTTAAAACAATTTAGAGATTGTAATGATTAGGTCACAAAAGTATAAATGCAAAAATTTCTGCAGATGAAATGCAGCTTGATTTAAGCAAAAACTTAAATAATAGAAAAATCTTACATTTACACAATTTAATATAAAGGCAAATTTACTGCTTTAGTGAAAATAAATTCTGTGTATTATTGATTTTGGAAGGTTGTCTATTAATATCTGTGATTCTTGTTTGTTTTTCAGGGGTGATGCAGCCTACCTGAGCAGGTGACTCCAGCGTCTAGATCATGAGATTTACAGTATTCACCAAAACCTGAAGGAAAATTACAACTGTTCAGTGTAGACTCTGATCCACGACATCGCACATATCCCATCAATATTGGTCCTGATCCTGGACCAAACTGAGGAATATTCTGAGCCTCTCCACAGTCCAGCTCTCTACACACCACTGCAGCATCTGTCAAATCCCAGAGATAATGACACACTGTTCCCCACTGATCATTACGATAGACCTCCACTCTCCCTTCACAGCGACTGCCACCATCCACCAACCTCACACTGACTGTACAACAGAGAGAGAGAGAGAGAGAGAGAGAGACAGAGAGAGAGACAAGAAGAAAGAGAAAGAGAGAAATTTACTATATATCTTTATGTATATTAATATTATTTGTAATATTGTAATATTATTATATGTAGTTTGGTTAAAATAATGTGAAATATTTCAAAAGCACTTTAGTTTTTACTGTACAGTGAGAGAAAGATAAACAATAAAAAATAATACCATGATAATCAAAACTTTTGAAATTATATATATTCTTAGTCGGTTATAAAAATTATGACACATCAAATTGAACAGATTCAAATGAAACAAGGCTGATTATTTCAGTTTTCTTACCAGCTGTGGTGAGTGAGATTATGGAAGACAGAAGAATTAGAGCCACACAGCTGTCCATCTTACTCTGACCTGCACACAGTCCGTCCTTTTCAGCAGCTGAACAAGCTTCACCTCCACTCCCCCAGAGAGACTGAAGAAACTGAGAGAGAGAGAGAGACAGAGAGAGAGAAAGAGAGAGAGAGAGAGGGAGAGAGAGAGAGAGAGACAGAGAGAGAGAGAGAGAGAGAGAGAGAGAGACTCCCCACAGCCGCCAATCACACTCACTATGACCTTATTAGAAAGAGGAGAGGAAATCATCAAACATTTTCAGAGACAAATCAGAGGAGACGTTTTTTTCTTTCTCCATATTTATCAAAAGAGCGTCAGCGCTGATGAACAGAACTCCACCTCCGTCTCTAGAGGAGTGTGTGTGAGGAGAGACGCTCGCAGCAGTGTGGTGAGAAACACACCAACATACAGAAGACTGACTTCAGAGAGAGGAAACACTCCAGTGTAATACAGCGTTAATGCTGCACCTGCAGAGAGCTGATCCACACACTGATAACCAGCTCACACACACACACACACACACACACACACACACACACACACACACACACACACACACACACACACACACACACACACACACACAGACACACACACAAACACATGCACAGATACACACAGAAATAAAAAAATAAAGTTCACAACAAAGTCAACTGACTGACTAAAAGCCAATAGATAAATGATCCAAACTGCCAGTAGAAAAGTGAAAGAAGAGTGAAATGAGAGTGAAATGTGAGTGAAATGAGAGTGAAATGAGAGTGAAATGAGAGTGAAATGAGAGTGAAATGTGAGTGAAATGTTAGTGAAATGAGAGTGAAATGAGAGTGAAATGAGAGTGAATCGGAGAAGCGGAAGATGATGGATGGATGGATGGATGAGAGTGAATTAAGAGTGAAATGTGAGTGAGAGTGACATTTTTTAAAAATATTTTGTCACAAAGAACAAAATGTAAATGTAAACTAAATATAAAAATAAAAATGCAAAACAAACTATAATTAATAAAGAGAACACAATATGTTTTAACATAATTATTTACTTTAACATTTTTACCCACATGAGTTTATACAAGCTCTCACAGAGACACGGTGCATTTCTCACTGCAATGATTGATTTTCTACACTAGATGGGAGCAGAGCGCTAAATCTGTCTGGTTTTACTACAGTATTTTAACATGGTTGCTGATGTCTTGTCATGGTTACTGTGTCCTCTGAGGTTCATAACATTTGAAAAGAAAAAACAATGAAATATGTATTTTATTAATATTTCTGATCGGTTTCATTTCACCATCTATTTAATCTGCGTCTCTTCCAATATATTCTTAACAGATGTGATGGCACAGTATCACAGAAATATACACTCATTTGCCACTTTATAAGGTACACCTGCCACTTCATTAGGTGCTAGTAAAAGGTTGGACCCCCTTTTGCCTTCAGAACTGCCTTAATTCTTTATGGCATACTTTCAACAAGGTGTTGGAAACATTACTCAGAGATTTTAGTTGGTTATTTGAGATACTTTTGCCTTTCTATCGTCTCGAACCAGCCTGCCCACTCCCCTCTGACCTCTCACACCAACATGGCATTTTCATTCACACAACTGCCGCTCACTGGATATTTCCTCTTTTTCTGACCGTTCTCTGTAAACCCTAGAGATGGTTGTGTGTGAAAATGCCAGTAGATCAGCAGTTTCTGAAATACTCAGACCAGCCCGTCTGGCACCAACAAACATGCTACATTCAAAGTCACTTAAATCCTCTTTCTTCCCCATTCTGATGCTCGGTCTGCACTTCAGCAAGTTGTCTTGACCACCTCTACATGCCTAAATGCATTGAGCTGCAGCCATGTGATTGGCTGATTAGCTGTTTTTGTTAATAAGCAATTGAACCTAATAAAGTGGCTGGTGAGTGCAGTATAAGATAAATGTATATGAGTGAGTGAGTGTTTTAGGAGTGAATCCAGACAGGAATCACAGATCAACTTCAGGAGAATCAGCATCACTTTTTATTGCCTAGACTTTGGTAAAAAGTGTGATGTGGAAAACTGAATAATAACAATAACAATAACAATAACAATAACAATAACAATAACAATAATACAATTCACATGAAAATTCCAAATTTTTTCATAAAAAATTACCAAGAAAAGATCACTGGTCAAATAAACTTCACTGAATCTAGAGCTAGAGTCTATCACTCATGGATATCTTTAAACAGAGAGCTGTTTATGATCTGACTTTTCTGAGGAAATAGTTGATTATTTGCTGCTGAACTGATTAATGTGACAGTGAAAAAAGTCCCTGATAAATTAACAGTTTACATACAAAAACAACAACAGTGACCTACAGTATATGATAATATCTGTTTTATGACATTCACTTCTTGGACAATCTTTCTAGGTTTTTTTTATTTTACTAAATACAGTATTCAAAACATCTTCTGTCAGTTCACACTTAAGGGTGTTGTAAGATTACCAGCATGATAAATCATCCGCAGAAACTCCTACCAAATTCCTGAAGTAAATAAAAGAGATATATCCATCCATCCATCCATCCATCATCTTCCGCTTCTCCGGGGTTCGGATCGCGGGGGCAGCATCCTGAGCAATGAAGCCCAGACCTCCCTTTCCCCAGCCACTTCCACTAGCTCCCTGGGAGGGATTCCGAGGCGCTCCCAGGCCAGCTGGGCGATATAGTCACGCCAGCGTGTCCTGGGTCTTCCCCGGGGTCTCCTCCCCGGTGGACTTGCCTGTGACACCTCCCAAGGGAGGCGTCCAGGAGGCATCCTAACAAGATGCCCGAACCACCTCCACTGGCTCCTCTCGACGTGAAGAAGCAGCGGCTCTACTCCGAGTCCCTCTCGGATGACCGAACTTCTCACCCTATCTCTAAGGGAGAGTCCAGCCACCCTGCGGAGGAAACTCATTTCAGCCGCTTGTATTCGCGATCTCGTTCTTTCGGTCATTACCCAAAGCTCATGACCATAGGTGAGGGTGGGAACATAGATCGACCAGTAAATCGAGAGCCTTGCCTTATGGCTCAGCTCTTTCTTTACCACAACAGACCGGTAAAGAGCCCGCATCACTGCTGACCCAGCACCAATCCGCCTGTCAATCTCCCGCTCCCTTGTACCATCACTCGTGAACAAGACCCCGAGATACTTAAACTCCTCCACTTGAGGCAAGAGCTCATCCCCGACCCAGAGAGGGCTCTCCACCCTTTCCCGCGTGAGAACCATGGCCTCGGATTTGGAGGTACTGATCCTCATCCCGGCCGCTTCACACTCGGCTGCAAACCGATCCAGTGAAAGCTGAAGTTCACGGCCTGATGTCCCCAATAGGACCACATCATCTGCAAACAGCAGCGATGTGACCCTGAGGTCACCAAACCGGACACCCTCCATCCCCTGACTGCGCCTAGAAATTCTATCCATAAAAATTATGAATAGAATCGGTGACAAAGGGCAGCCCTGACGGAGTCCAACTCTCACTGGGAAAAAGTCTGACTTACTGCCGGCCATGCGAACCAAGCTCCTGCTTTGTTTGTACAGGGCCTGAATGGCTCGTAGCAAAGAGCCATGTACCCCGTACTCCCGAAGCACCTCCCACAGAATACCCCGGGGAACACAGTCGAATGCCTTCTCCAAATCCACAAAGCACATGTGGACTGGTTGGGCAAACTCCCATGAACCCTTGAGAATCCTGGAGAGGGTAAAGAGTTGGTCCAGTGTTCCACGACCAGGGCGGAACCCGCACTGCTCCTCCTGGATCCGAGGTTCGACTATAAGCCGGACTCTCTTCTCCAGTACCCTTGCATAGACCTTACCAGGGAGGCTGAGGAGTGTGATTCCCCTGTAGTTGGAACACACCATCCGGTCCCCCTTTTTAAAAAGAGGCACCACCACCCCAGTCTGCCAATCAAGTGGCACCACCCCCGATGTCCACGCAATGTTGAAAAGGCGTGTCAGCCAAGACAGCTCCACAACATCCAGAGCCTTGAGGAACTCGGGACGGATCTCATCCACCCCTGCAGCCCTGCCGCCAAGGAGCTTTTTAACTACCTTAGCAACTTCGGCCTCAGTAATGGACAAGCCTATTCCCGTGTCCCCAGACTCTGCCTCCTCACTGGAGAACGTGTCGGTGGGATTGAGAAGGTCCTCAAAGTATTCCTTCCACCGCCCAATGACGTCTTCAGTCGAAGTCAGCAGCACACCATCTCCACTATATACAGTGCTAGTGGCACACTGCTTTCCCCTTCTGAGTCGCCTGACGGTTTGCCAGAATCTTTTCGGAGCCGACTTAAAGTCACTTTCCAAGGCCTCACCGAACTCTTCCCACACCCGGGTTTTTGCCATGGCAACGACTGAAGCTGCAGATCGCTTGGCCTGTCAATACCTGCCAGCTGCCTCTGGTGTCCTACAGGCCAACCATGTCCGGTAGGACTCCTTCTTCAGCTTGATGGCATCTCTCACCTGGGGTGTCCACCACCGGGTTTGAGGATTACCGCCCCGACAGGCACCAACTACCTTGCGACCACAGCTACAGTCAGCCGCTTCAACAATGGAGGAGCGGAACATGGCCCATTCTGAGTCAATGTCCCCCACCTCCCCCGATATCTGGTCAAAGTTCTGACGGAGGTGTGAGTTGAAGATCAATCTGACAGGTTCTTCTGCCAGACGTTCCCAGCAAACCCTCACTATATGTTTGGGTTTGACTGGTCTGACTGGCATCTTCCCCCACCACCTGATCCAACTCACCACCAGGTGGTGATCAGTTGACAGCTCAGCTCCTCTCTTTACCCGAGTGTCCAGTACACATGGCCGCAAGTCCGCTGACACGACTACAAAGTCAATCATTGAACTGCGGCCTAGGGTGTCCTGGTGCCATGTGCACTTATGGACATCCTTGTGTCAAACATGGTGTTCGTTATGGACAAACTGTGGTTTGCACAGAAGTCCAAAAACTGAACACCACTCGGGTTCAGATCAGAAAGGCCATTCCTCCCAATCACACCCCTCCAGGTCTTACTGTCATTGCCCACGTGAGCGTTGAAGTCCCCCAGTAGGACAATCGAGTCTCCAGGAGGAGCACTTTCAAGCACCCCTTCCAAGGACTCTATGAAGGCTGGGTATTCTGAACTGCTGTTCAGTGCATAAGCACAGACAACAGTCAGGACCCGTTCCCCAACCCGAAGGCGTAGGGAAGCTACCCTCTCGTCCACCGGGGAAAACCCCAACATACAGGCGCCGAGTCGAGGGGCTATGAGAAAGCCCACACCTGCCCGCCGCCTCTCACCATGGGCAACTCCAGAAAAGAAAAAAGTCCAGCCCCTCTCAAGGAGATTGGACCCAGAGCCCAAGCTGTGTGTTGAGGTGAGCCCGACTATATCTAGCCGGTATCTCTCGACCTCGCGCACCAACTCAGGCTCCTTCCCCGCCAGTGAGGTAACGTTCCAAGTTCCAAAAGCCAGTTTCAGCAACCGAGGATCAGAACGCCAAGGCCCACGCCTTCGGACACTGCCCGATCCACAATGCACCGCACCCCTACTACTGCCCCTCCCATCGGTGGTGGGTCGATGGGAGGGGAAAAGATATATATATATATATATATATATATATATATATATATATATATATATGTATATACACTGCTCAAAAAAATAAAGGGAACACTTAAACAACACAATATAACTCCAAGTAAATCAAACTTCTGTGAAATCAAACTGTCCACTTAGTAAGCAACACTGATTGTCAATCAATTTCACAGCTGTTGTGCAAATGGAATAGACAACAGATGGAAATTATTGGCAATTAGCAAGACACACTCAATAAAGGAGTGGTTCTGCAGGTGGGGACCACAGACCACTTCTCAGTACCTTTCTGCTTTCTGGCTGATGTTTTGGTCACTTTTGAATGTTGGTGGTGCTTTCACACTCGTGGTAGCATGAGATGGACTCTACAACCCACACAAGTGGCTCAGGTAGTGCAGCTCATCCAGGATGGCACATCAATGTGAGCTGTGGCATGAAGGTTTGCTGTGTCTGTCAGCGTAGTGTCCAGAGGCTGGAGGCGCTACCAGGAGACAGGCCAGTACACCAGGAGACGTGGAGGAGGCCGTAGGAGGGCAACAACCCAGCAGCAGGACCGCTATCTCCGCCTTTGTGCAAGGAGGAACAGGTTGAACACTGCCAGCGCCCTGCAAAATGACCTCCAGCAGGCCACAAATGTGCATGTGTCTGCACAAGCGGTTAGAAACCGACTCCATGAGGATGGTATGAGGGCCCAACGTCCACAGATGGGGGTTGTGCTCACAGCCCAACACTGTGCAGGACGCTTGGCATTTGCCAGAGAACAACAGGATTGGCAAATTCACCACTGGCGCCCTGTGCTCTTCACAGATGAAAGCAGGTTCACACTGAGCACATGACAGATGTGACAGAGTCTGAAGACGCCGTTGAGAGCAATCTGCTGCCTGCAACATCCTTCAGCATGACCGGTTTGGCAGTGGGTCAGTAATGGTGTGGGGTGGCAGTTCTTTGGAGGGCCGCACAACCCTCCATGTGCTTGCCGGAGGTAGCCTGACTGCCATTAGGTACCGAGATGAGATCCTCAGACCCCTTGTGAGACCATATGCTGGTGCGGTTGGCCCTGGGTTCCTCCTAATGCAGGTTAATGCTAGACCTCATGTGGCTGGAGTGTGTCAGCAGTTCCTGCAAGATGAAGGCATTGAAGCTATGGACTGGCCCGCCCGTTCCCCAGACCTGAATCCGATTGAGCACATCTGGGACATCATGTCTCACTCCATCCACCAACGCCACGTTACACCACAGACTGTCCAGGAGTTGGCGGATGCTTTAGTCCAGGTCTGGGAGGAGATCCCTCAGGAGACCAGCCGCAACCTCATCAGGAGCATGCCCAGGCATTGTAGGGAGGTCATACAGGCACGTGGAGGCCACACACAATACTGAGCCTCATTTTGACTTGTTTTAAGGACATTACATCAAAGTTGGATCAGCCTGTAGTGTGTTTTTCCACTTTAATTTTGTGTGTGACTCCAAATCCAGGCCTCCATTGGTTAATAAATTTGATTTCCATTGATAATTTTTGTGTGATTTTGTTGTCAGCACATTCAACAGAACAAAGTATTCAATCAGAATATTTCATTCATTCAGATCTAGGATGTGTTATTTGAATGTTCCCTTTATTTTTTGAGCAGTGTATATATTAATACAAAATAAGTTCTGGAAATAAAGAGAAAAGTGTCTCATGACAGCATACAACATCTAATACTGACATGTTTCAACATTATGTCAACATTATGTAGCAACAAAAATCTTCAACAAAAATGTTTTTCACAAAAATTGTTCACACTGGGTGAAAAAACTTTTAAACGTTTAAAGCATTCTTGGAACATCCATACCAAATTCAAATCCTATAAACTTTTCATAAGCACATGTAAGCACAGCTTACAAACATGTTATATAGAGTACTTTATTTTACTATATGATGTAACAGTATTTTTTAATATCCTTTACAGCCGCTGTCCTTAGAGTCCAAATCTGAAAAAGTCAAAATGTTTAATCACATCAGTTTCTTACTGTAGTTCTTTACATTTTGTAAAGGTGATTTCAAAGGTGGTTACTTGTGTAAATGTTACATATATTTTTATTAAACTTAAAAATATTGTTTTAACTTCATGTTGATTATTTCTCACACATACAGTGTATTGTACTGTTATGTCTCTTGTGTCGGCTGCTCCACTCTGGTACTGGCAAAAGCTGAAGGTGGGTGAGATGATTAGCTGCACACATTCACAGCCTGTTATTAGGGGTGAAGACCATCCAGTCTAAACAGACTTCTGCTTTTACAGAGTGAACTGACATCAACAAATTCATTCACCTTTTTACGCATCCCTCTGGCTCTGACTCACCCAAAGACTCCATTTCCCAGAACTCTCTGGGAGATTACATAACCCATGAACTTCTATGATCCACCAAGCACAGTTCAAGCTCACCTGAATACTGACCTGTTTCCCCTGTGATGTACATCATATGAATAAATTTAGTTTAGTATATAAGCCGAGGCTTTTAGAACAGGGTCTTTGTGAGGTATTGCGTCTCTCTGCAGAGCTACTGAGCGTGTTTGTCTGTTGTATTGCCTTTTGTGTTTCCTAACTGTGCTTTTGGGTTTCTTGACTTTGCCTTTTTGTTTTTGGCCTTTTGGGTCTGGTTTCCTGATATCACTTGACATGTTTGTCTTTCTCTGTATTTTAACCTTTTTCAAATAAAGCCATCTTTTTTTACGGTGAGTGTCTGGCTGGTTCTGCTCCAGTACACACTGTGTAAGTAGGACATGACATTCAGGTATTAAAATTAAAATACCTGCTAAAATGACTCATCCTCCTGCTAAATAAGTGTAGACCTGAGGTGTTCATGTTAGGAAGGCCTAGTTAGGCTGGGTAGTGTTTGTGTGTGTGTGTCTGTTAGAGCTAGTTGGGTGTGTCCGATGGTGTGTGTGGTAGTGCTAGTGAGGAGTGTGTGTGTATGTGTGGGGTAGAGCTGGTTTTGTGTATGTGAAGATGTGTGGTAGAGCTTATTAGATGTGTGTGTGAGAGTGTGTGTGTGGTAGAGCTGGTTTTGTGTATGTGAAGATGTGTGGTAGAGCTTATTAGATGTGTGTGTGAGAGTGTGTGTGTGGTAGAGCTATTTAAGCGTGTGTGTGTTGAGTTCCTCATAAGCTCTGTTCTGGACGCTGTCCAGGGTCCTGCAGGAGCTTGAACTCTGTGCAGCTGAATTAGAGCGACTGCAGCTGGTCTGCAGCTCCAGAACTCCAGAATGGAAATGTGGAGCATAAACCAACACATGGAGCGTTAATGGTTAGAATTACTTACTAGGTGGCTTCCGGTCTACCATGACGTTGAGAACGGTCGACTAACTTTATCGCTCCTCGACATTCTGAAAAAACAACCCTGAAAACTCGGAGTATCCACAGAAAAATAGATTGTTTTGGACTGAAAGAAGGGGTTGTCACTAGAAGCAGAAGAACAACAACTACAGCCGTGAATATGGAAGCAGAGACGAGACAAACAAGTCAAAGCAGCTTCTCAGAACACGAGGAAGATGGCGCCGATCAGCCCAGCGCTGGTCTCGATTGCATTCTGAGCGAAATTAAAGAGTTCAGACGCGACAATAGACAACAGCTTACAGATATCAAACAAGAACTGAGCAGGACCAACAAAAGACTGGAAGACGTAGAGGGACGAATTGAAGAAACCGAGCAAAGAATGACCACTTTGGAAACTTTTAAAGCGCGTCAAACAACAGCAAACCGCACTTGAAGCTGGACTGCTCGACCAAGAGGGACGCGCGTGCAGGGAATCCATCCGAATCTACGGTATTCCAGAAGGCGCAGAGGGAAGTCGCATGGTGGATTTCTTGGAAACCCTCTTGAAGAACCAGTTAGACTACCCCAAAAATACAGAGCTCCGAATCGAGAGGGCACCTAGAGCCCTCGCTCCAAAGCCCGCTCGAGGTGATTCGAAACCCGCTCTACTGTGGCAAAGTTCCAGAGTGCCCGCATGAAAGAAGACGTGCTCCGGCGAGCTTGGCAAAAGAAAGAAATCTTCTTCAACAACAGCAGATTCTTTGTAGGTCATGACTACCCACAGTCCTCAAAAAACGCATGGAATATGCAGAGGCCAAAAGAGAGCTGAAGAGTAAGAAAGTCAGGTTTCAAACACCTTTTCCAGCAAAGCTGCGAGTTTTCTACGAGGACGGGGTGAAGGTATACCAAACTGCTACAGAAGCTACAAGAGACATGGTCAAGCAGGGACTCACAGTGAAGGCGGTGCACACATCTCCAACCCTCCTTGAGGAGATTGAAAAGCTGTTTGTATGGCAGGAGACTGAGAAACCCAGCCGCGGAAAGAAAGGTAAACTGAGAAGGCAACCAAAGGAACACTTCCTCCGTATAGTTAGACTGCATAGTTTTAGACGGAGACCTCCTGAGCGCGAGTGACTTTAACAAAGTGAACTGCTGCTTTCTAAACACATGCATATTATTTAAAACAGGTCTTCTGTATTTTATACACGGATTTCTTTAAAATGTCGAGATACGGTATCCCTTCCCCCCCTTTTCTTTTTTACTCTAAGTAGAAAGTAAGACGACACTGTTCTTATTAAGGGCCTTCTCCCAAAAGCGGAGGGGTTTTCTCCCTTATGAGAGTCTCCTAACATCAGACTCTCAAAAGGTTCAAATTAAACGAACCTCAACCTTGGAAGTCAATGTTATGTTTAATTTGTCAATGTTCATAATTGTTTATGTTATTTGGTTGTTTAAGTTATATAGGAGGGTGCCTAATAGTTTAAACATTTTCTATAGTGAGAGGATTAATGTGATATTACTTCAGGAACATAATGACATGTCAGAAACTCAAGATAATTTCATTTAACGTAAATGGTCTATTAAACCCTGTAAAGAGAAGCAAAATTTTGACCAAAATGAAAAAAGAAGAGGCATCTGTTGCTTTCCTTCAAGAAACTCGTTTAAATGACACGGAACACGAAAAGTTAAAAGGATTGGGTTTCTCCAAAATATATTTCTCTTCATATAAAACTGGGAGTAGAAGAGGTGTAGCAATATTAATATCACAACGAGTAGCTTTTGAGTTACTTACAATGACCAAAAATAAGGAGGGCAGGTTTATTTTCATTTCAGGAAATGTAGATGGGATGGAAATAACATTGTAAATAACATTAAACATAAAAAAAACCACAAGACCCGAATTTGATGACAGAAATTCTTAAAATTAGGAATAAAGTAAATCTAATTTACACCAAGGACATAGAAAAAAGATAGTGTTTACAAAACAGAAATATTATGAAGCAGGTGTAAAATCAATAAAACTGTTAGTGAAAAAACTTAAAAAGCAACAGGCAGAAAATACTATATACAAGATAAGAGACCCACAAACTAAAACGGTTCTCTTTAAATGTGAGGAAATACAAATAGGCTTTAAAAATATTATGAAAAACTATATTCACAACAATGCTTCGAAGATGATGATAAGATCAAGAGATTTCTTAAATCACATGACTTACCAACGTTAACCGATGAACAGAATAGTGACTTAAAGGCCACAATCACAAAAGAAGAATTAGACGCATCCATCACTCGTCTTAAATCAAACAAATCCCCCAGCATGGACGGTTTTCCAAATGAATGGTATAAAGTTTTTCATGCCGAATTATCACCATGCTTACTTGCAGCATGCAACTCTGTACTGAAGCGAATAAAAGTGCCTCCTTCATGGAAAGAAGCAATAATTACAGTAATTCCAAAAGAAGGAAAAGATGCACTTGACTGTGAATCATACCGACCCATTTTGATCTTTAATATGGACTATAAATTGTATGCACGTATAATAGCAAAGCGATTTGAAAAGATTTTACCACAGATTATAGACCAGGATCAAACAGGATTTATACAAAACAGACAGACACAAGATAACATGAGACGCACCCTGCACATTTTGAACCACATACAGCAACATAATTCAGAGTCTGCTTTAGTGAGTTTAGATGCCGAAAAAGCCTTCGATTCTGTGGACTTGAAATTTTTATATAACGTTTTAAGTAGACTAGGGTTTCATGAAGAAATTATACAAAATATACAAACTATATACAACAGTCCCACTGCTCGCATTAAGATAAATGGTAGCCTATCTGAAACAATTGTCCTTAAACGAGGTACGAGACAAGGTTGTCCCTTGTCAGCATCTCTTTTCTCTTTATATATAGAACCTCTAGCCCAGTGGATTCACCAAAATCGTTCAATAAAAGGAATCACTATGAAGGGTGAAGAACACAAACTAGCACTTTATGCAGATGATGTGTTGTTGTTTTTGAGTGACCCATCCAATTCCATTGTGGAATTAATGGAAGTAATATATACATATACAAAAATTTCAACTTTAGAGGGAGAGACGTGGGGTGACTTGTGCTGGAGTTAAAACTTAAAGGGGAACTCCACTGATTTTCAAAAATTCTGCATAACTAAATGGTTGCAATGTTGGCAGTCATTCACAGGGGTTTGACGTGAAATGCCCTGCTGTAGTGAAACCTACGATTGAGGAAATGTGGAACCAGACGTCTGAAGAATGCAGTGCCTCTGAAAACTCCCTCTTAGAAAGTTGTTATATGTTATATGAGATATAAACACTTTGTTTTATGGTAGTTTTGTGATAAAAAATGAACTTGCTTTTTTATTTTTTAATTTTTTTAATTCATTAATGCTGGAGGGGTACACGCAGGACAAAATGGTCTCCAAAAAAATGCATTTTTTTCCCCACCATTACACAATAACACATGTAGGTTCACTGGTGGTTTCAGGTAGTAAATAAAATGTCTATATTTGTGTTGCATTCATGCTGACCCCTGATTCCTATCACCACCACTGTAAAGAAATGGTACATTTATTTACAATGAACCATTTTATATCAAACCACTCTGAATGACTCTGCGTCCACATGTTTACATCATTTACATGTTTGCATTGGACTGAATTATTCAAGAGTTTTGAATTGGTAGAAATGTGTTATCGTAACTGTTGTCCTAACTGAGCTGAGCTATAACTTGGTTACTTTCTGTCCGATAGTTTTACTTGCTTGAAAACAAGAATGTATGTCTGTGTTTGACTATTTTATATCTTAACCATACGTCAACACAAGTATGTCTTTCCCTTTCTCATGATTGACTGTCATAACGATTGGGAAAGAACAGTTTTGTAACCTTTTCTTCCTCTTTTTCTTCTATGCTCCCTATTAACCCACCATATTTGAAGCTATGGAAACCTTCTCACCAGGAGTGAGTGAAGTACTTCAAAACTTCTGAACCTGAGTAAAAGTACACTGCTCAAAAAAATAAAGGGAACACAAACAACACAATATAACTCCAAGTAAATCAAACTTCTGTGAAATCAAACTGTCCACTGAGGAAGCAACACTGATTGACAATCAATTTCACAGCTGTTGTGCAAATGGAATAGACAACAGGTGGAAATTATTGGCAATTAGCAAGACACACTCAATAAAGGAGTGGTTCTGCAGGTGGGGACCACAGACCCCTTCTCAGTACCTTTCTGCTTTCTGGCTGATGTTTTGGTCACTTTTGAATGTTGGTGGTGCTTTCACACTCGTGGTAGCATGAGACGGACTCTACAACCCACACAAGTGGCTCAGGTAGTGCAGCTCATCCAGGATGGCACATCAATGTGAGCTGTGGCAAGAAGGTTTGCTGTGTCTGTCAGCGTAGTGTCCAGAGGCTGGAGGCGCTACGAGGAGACAGGCCAGTACACCAGGAGATGTAGAGGAGGCCGTAGGAGGGCAACAACCCAGCAGCAGGACCGCTACCTCCACCTTTGTGCAAGGAGGAACAGGTTGAGCACTGCCAGAGCCCTGCAAAATGACCTCCAGCAGGCCACAAATGTGCATGTGTCTGCAGAAACGGTTAGAAACCGACTCCATACGGATGGTATGAGGGTCTGACATCCAAAGATGGGGGTTGTGCTCACAGCCCAACACCATGCAGGACGCTTGGCATTTGCCAGAGAACACCAGGATTGGCAAATTCGCCACTGGCGCCCTGTGCTCTTCACAGATGAAAGCAGGTTCACACTGAGCACATGTGACAGACGTGACAGAGTCTGGAGACGCCGTGGAGAGCGATCTGCTGCCTGCAACATCCTTCAGCATGACCGGTTTGGCAGTGGGTCAGTAATGGTGTGGGGTGGCATTTCTTTGGAGGGCCGCACAGCCCTCCATGTGCTCGCCAGAGGTAGCCTGACTGTCATGAGATCCTCAGACCCCTTGTGAGACCATATGCTGGTGCGGTTGGCCCTGGGTTCCTCCTAATGCAGGACAATGCTAGACCTCATGTGGCTGGAGTGTGTCAGCAGTTCCTGCAAGATGAAGGCATTGAAGCTATGGACTGGCCCGCCCGTTCCCCAGACCTGAATCCGATTGAGTACATCTGGGACATCATGTCTCGGTCCAACCACCAATGCCACATTGCACCACAGACTGTCCAGGAGTTGGTGGATGCTTTAATCCAGGTCTGGGAGGAGATCCCTCAGGAGACCAAATGCCACCTCATCAGGAGCATGCCCAGGCGTTGTAGCGATGTCATACAGGCACGTGGAGGCCACACACAATACTGAGCCTCATTTTGACTTGTTTTAAGGACATTACATCAAAGTGGGATCAGCCTGTAGTGTGGTTTTCCTGTAGTGTGTGACTCCAAATCCAGACCTCCATTGGTTAATACATTTGATTTCCATTGATGATTTTTGTGTGATTTTGTTGTCAGCACATTCAACTTTGTACAGAACAAAGTATTCAATGAGAATATTTCATTCATTCAGATCTAGGATGTGTTATTTGAGTGTTCCCTTTATTTTTTTTGAGCAGTGTAGAAATAATTAAAGTACAAGTATTCAATTTATTTTTTACTTGTGTTTTGAAGTTGTGAATAGTGCACTATATATTAATTTAACTTTCGCAAAAGTAACTACACTTTTATAGTAAATTATGGTAAAATAAGAATGTTATGTGATGAATTAATATGACCATGGTGGTTAATAAAGTAAAATGAATTAAGAAAGGGTAGATTTTCATTTTGATTTCAGATTGACTTTAAATGTATTTCATCAAATTATTGTACGTATTATTGCACTTGTTTTAATTAATACATTCTGTAAAGAAAGGTTGTGTGGCTGCAGGCATTAGAGTTGATTGTTCATGTCTGTAGCCACACAGGTCTCTTTATTGGAAAGTCTTCTCAGAATGTCTTTAATAACTTACAGTTCCTTTACTTCTAATACTAAGTAATTTAAAAGCAAGCACAAATAGTGATCTACTTTTGGTCAAGTAATATTTTACCAAGAGCATTTCTATCTTTACTCAAGTACAGAAATTATGTACTTTGCCCACCCTGCTGCTGGCTTACAAGCAGAGGCTAGGAAACAAACCCTGTCTGCATAAACAGTTATTTCTCAGGTTTAGAAACAATGTCTTGACTGAATTTGGGAGGCTTGTCTGCTTTTACAAATGGAGTTAGTCAACATAAACATGTTAAGGATTGTTACCTCTGCATAATTTGTTTACCCTTTTACCCTATTCTTCAATGGTCAAGACCCCTTAGGACACACCCTAGAACATGTATTATTTAGATGGTGGATCATTTTCAGTACTACAGTAACCCTGATATGATGGTGTGTTAGTGTGTGGTGTTCTGGTGTAAATCAGACACAACAGTGCTGCTCGAGTTTTAAAACACTGTCCACTCACTGCCCACTCTATTAGACACTTCTACTTTGCTAGTCTTTGTAGATGTAAAGTCACAGATGATAGCTCATCTGCTGCTGCACAGTTTGTGTTAGTCATCCTCTAGTCCTTCATCAGTGGTCACAGGATGCTGCCCATAGGACACTGTTGGCTGGATGTTTTTGATTGGTGGACTATTCTCAGTTTAGCAGTAACACTGAGATTTTTAAAAACACCAGCAGCACTGCTATGTCTGATCCTCTCAGACCACCACCACGTCAGTGTCACTACAGTGCTGAGAATGACCCACCACCCAAATAGTACCCACTCATGAAAAAATCTGTGAATATAAGGTAGCTGAAGAGAGTGAACCAGGTGCTTTTTTTGCATAATGTTTTGGTTGTATGTAATATCTAAAGTACTCAGGTTAGCTGTTAAGTACATTTACGTCCTTCAAAGTTGGTTCATAGCTTGTTGTCTCTGCTTACAACTGTGCATTTAAAAATATATCAAAGAGCAGCGTTGTGTTAATCATGGCATGTTTTCTACAAATGATCAGCAGGCTGTTTCTTGAGGACATACTTGTTATATTATGGTTAAAATCTACAATAGGGAGTGCTGTGGTAATCCAGGTAATCTGTTGTAATTTTCAATTTGGCAGTACTACAGGAATACCACACTCCTAAAACAGGACTTTGTGTAATGGACCACTCTTTGGTCTCAACTGAACTGTCTTAAGACATATTTCTATGTCTTAAGACAAAGTGATGTCTTAAGTCATGCCTCATCTTCAAGACACAAAATTATTACTTCTTTGTCTTAAGATGGTAACTTTCTTGTCTCAAGACAGTCTTGAGTCTTCACTCAACTTATGACATTCTTGAGATGTCTTGACTTAAGAAAATGTCTCAAGACATCTTGTAAATACTGTCAAAAACATATTAAGACACAGTGACAGCTGAGTATGTGTTTAACACATAATTGTAATGTGATGTACCTCACCCTCATAAATCCAAAACCCTCAGATGCGGGCCTTTATGTGCTTGGTGTTTATGTCTCCAGACAAGATCCTTTGGGTCATTTTTGAATAAAGGTTACCCCAAAACCTCACATCCAGACTGCACATCAGAGGTGGACGAAGTACACAAATCATGTACTTGAGTTAAAGTAGTAAAGTCCTTACTCTAGACCTCAACCTGAGTAAAAGTACAAAAGTATTTGCCTTCAAATGTACTTTGTAGTATCAAAAGTAAAAGTACTAAAAGAGTGATTATGGCTCTGATGTCCTGTTATCATTTTTATAACAAGACTCGCTTCATGAACTCATTTTAGGTGAAAATCCTCCAGCGTCTCTCTTGGTAAACCAGTCTTTTAATAGAACATCGTTAATTAGTGACGCTGACGTCAATTAAAATGATCATAAGCACAAAACACTGAAGGTAAACAGTTTCCATCAAGGAGAACCGAGTGAAATCACTTTTACAAACAAGCAAAGTTTCAGTTTAAGATTACTTTGTAACTTAGTTACAACTTAGTTGTAACTTAGTTGAATAAAAACTTGCTTTAAACTCAGGATCACAAATGAGTTTCCTTAACTATGTTGATCTGTATTCCTCTGTTCATAAACATAAACCAGCCCAAACTAATTTATTATAAAATGAAAGTGTTTGTATGAATTCCGAAAAAAAGAAACACAGTCACGACTGCATATGTGTACATATTTCTATATCGTGGTCTATTTACACAAAGTTAGGTTAGTTCATCATTTAGGTAGAAGTATGTGCTCCCAAATTTTTATGCTGCTGCAGTGACGTTGAACCGTGTGCTGCACTGGGTCGGTATGACCAACAGGTCAAAACCAGCTCAGAACAAAGTGACCGCTGTGCCGTGATTGGTGCTCTTGCTTTGTACTTCTTTCATTTTGACATGTTACATTTTTAAACATACAAAAACCAAAAGGAATGACAGATTTCTCAAAATGTAATGGAGTAAAAAGTAAGATATTTGAAATGTAGTGGAGTGAAAGTAAAAAGTCCCCCAAAATAGAAATACTTAAGTGAAGTTCAGATACACAAAAAAAACTACTTGAGTACAGTAACGAATTACATTTACTTAGTTACTGTCCACCACTGCTGCACGTAACATTACTAAAGTAACTCCCACGTCCAAGAATGCCACTTCTGGTTCTTGGTTAAACACCACACATTTCTTTATGTCCGAAAAACTGGCCATTGAAACAGGCTACACAGCTAGGAATGAGTGATTTGAATAGATGATGTACACAGCTAAGACCATTAAGGTTTGCAATTGCATAGCATGCTCAGCTAGTAGACCCCAACTAGGAACAGGCCTTTTCAGGTTAACACAAGCCGAGGCAGCTGGAGGATTAAGGTGTGTTACAAAGATGAAATAGACGTGTTCCAGGTGAATTTAAGGTTAGAAACAAGATTGCAGCAGTTTTTGAATCAATTTTCTGTGGCCAGCAATAAATAAAAATGAGGATTGGATTAACTATTTGGATTACAATCAGTTATGGTTCATTAATCACAGCAGAGATGCCTTAAAGGCTGTCCATGAACAGCTGCAGGCTACATCACTTATTGCATGGCAAAATAGGGTTGCTCTAGATATGCTATTAGTGGAGAGGGGTGGAATATTTAAGATGTTTAGTGATTTCTGTTGTACTTTCATTCCCAATAACACCGCCCCTGATGGTAGCTTTACCAGTGCTCTCCATGGTTTAGAAACCCTGTCTAGAGAAATGCACGATAATGCTGGCATTAGTAATCCTTTGACCTCCCTGCCTGAATCATGGTCGGGAGTGGAGTACACTTGTACACTTTAAAACCAGTGACTGTGAATGACGAATAAAGTGACCTGTGAAAGCCCACTGGAGCACAGGCTGCGGATAATCACCCAGATGAATGCACTGTGTTTTGTCTGTTATGTACATACATTTATATTTGATCAATCTTTTTGCCCTCGCAAGTAGTATAAACAAGAGGGAGATGTTAGAATTAGAATTAGTTAGAAATCATTCTTATACAACTATGCTTAGTTTCGCTGTTGCAACCTCTCAGCTCATGAGATTGCTGAAGTATGCAGAAACAGACAGAAGGCCACTGTGCGATCCTCTCCTTTTGGGTAATGGGACAAGATGTATGAAGCAAACGTGAGTGCTCTGGACAATTGGCTCTGCAAGGATAGTGTGTGTGTGTGTGTGTGTGTGTGTGTGTGTGTGTGTGTGTGTGTGTGTGTGTGTGTGTGTGTGTGTGAGCTATGCGAAGAAAACACACACTCCCCTCTATGTGACAAGCATTTGCATTTGGATTCTGTCTATGTGTAACTGCTCCCTCGCTGCAAGAATTAAAACTTCAAACACATCCGTGGTCTCCATGATGGATCCGTGATTATTTAAGGGAATTTTCCTGTCATCGTCCAACATCAGTGTCTGACCTCACAAATGCACTTCTGGAAAAATGATCCGGAATTCCCATAAATGCATTCCTAAACCTTGTGGAAAGCCTTGCCAGAAAAGTTGAAGCTGTTATAGCTGCAGAGGGTGGGCCAAAATCATATAAAACCCTAGGAATTCAGAATGGGATCTCACTCAAGTTCATATGCATATGAAGGCAGACGAGTGAATACTTTTGGAAATGTGTACAAAAGAAAAAAAAAGCTATCATTGGACAGCATTAAATATCATCAGGTAGCATTAACAAAACAACATTAATGGAATTTCAGTGCAATCCTACAGATTATTCCATTTTTTATGAATGTAAATTTATAAAAAATAGATTAGAGTCAGAAACTCCTAAGTCCAGCAGATTCTTCTGACCTGCACAGGTGACTTCAGCGTCCTGCATGTGGGAGCAGTCCATGTGGTTCTTCAGGGAATGAGGACAGTCCCACAGGTGAATATCATTTCCTCTACACTTCACTCTGTTCAGCCAGATAGGCCCTTCACCAGCACTCAGCACCGGCCCACAGTCCAGCTGCCTGCAGAACAACTGAGCGCCCTTTATGTCCCACAAATCACCACAGATGGACCCCCACTCATGATACACCTCCAGCCTCCCAAAGCAGATTCTTTTTCTTCCCTTCAGCCTGAGAGGCAGGTGATCTATGTCACATGCGTCACACATGAGGAGATACTCCAAACTAGAAATCCGATTAAGAAATCCAATAAAGAGAGCTGTATTTTAGCTCAGTAATTAGATTTCTCAGTGTATGAATACTCATACTTCAATTTCTATAGGATTTCTCAGTCTGCGCATGCGCAAGAACAGACAGTGGATGTCGTGAAATAGCAGAAAATACTTTTGGAGCAGTGCTGAAACCAAACACAAAATAAAGAATTTAAATATTCTTAATCTTTTAGATGTTGTACATTAATTGAGGTCATGCAGTTCAACTCCATGTTGAAATGGACATTTTGACAGGTGTGTTTCATTCCCCTGACAATCAAACACATCAGCCCAGATCTGACCACTCCCCTCCCCAAATCAGTCTGACCTCAACATAGCCACAGCACTCCCACACTTCACTTGACCACAGAGGACACAGATCTCATATCCCAGCTTACATCACACACTGAGCCCCTTTCACTGAGGTACTTGAGCTCCACTCGACCAGAACAGGAATCAGAGTCATTTACCAGTCAAGCCCCTGTGTGATCTGAATGAACAACACATTACAGGACTCGGGCAAATCATTGCTTATATAATATTGGAGACCAACAAAAATAAAAATGCCTTTAAAGAGAACTTAAATATACCTTTTTTACCAGAGCACACCAGTCACACATCAGTGTCATGAGTACAGTTGTGTTTAAGTGAAGATGATGTAGGGCATAAGTAAATCTCAGATTTGTTGCTTCTACACTGAAGCTCCTCTAAACACACCTGACTCTCCCCTCTGCCACAAGCACCTGCTCTCAACACCTCCACAGGATCCTCACAGCCCAGCTTTCGACACATAACCTCTGCATCCTGCTGCTCAAAGGCAGCATCACACACTGTGGACCAGGTCTCTCCTCAAAACACCTCCACTCTCCCAGAGCAGAGATGAGGACCATCAGCATGTCAGACCTGTCTGTGAATTGTGTATAGCATAAGCACACAGCATATGTTTTGAAATTTCAAATGTTCAACCTTGATATTGTTGATTTATTACAGCACTATTATTTTTGCTTCATCCAGCAACCCTCCCCCACACACACATATACTTTTCATAATTTGCTGCAGAAAACGAATTAAAATGCACACGCTAATTGCTCCCTGGCCACATTCTACCTAAATGTTATGACTTAAAAACGGACTTGTAGTGAATCTTGTAGTTTTAAATGTGCTGCTGGGACTGTGTCACGATTGGCCCCTCGCAGTCATCCATGTGCTCTTGTTTACTTTCCAGTCCTGTCCATGTGCATTTGTTGTGTTTACTTCCTGGTCCTGGCCCCTTGTTTTCGGACTCTGCCCCTAACAGCAGCCACATGTGTTTACCACCTGTGTCTTGTGAATCCTCATTACCCCTGTTGTATTAAAACCCTATGTGTTCCACTGTGAGTTTGCTGGTCTTGCATTATATGTTTTGTATGTATTGTCTGAAGTGTTTGATGTTTACCGTGTTTGTGGTGTTTGGATTTCTTTGTTCCTTGTTATGTCTGTCCCATGATCTCTCCGTGTTGGCTCATTGACCCTGGGCTGTCTTGACCCTCATTCTGGATTTGCCCATAAGAAATCTCACTTATCTCCACATATGCCTCTGCCTCTTCATCGATCCCCACCGTTACAGACTGATTATATATTTTATTTTTAAAATTTAAGCAAATAATGGTAGATGATTTTGTGTGGATTTTTACCATTTTATTAAACCTGAATATATATATATAGCATATATATATATATATATATATCACATTTTATTAAACCCAAATATATATATATATTTATTTATTTATTTATATTTATACATACACACACACAGTTTATACTATTTATTTATAATTATATATATTATCTATACATTTCTGCAGTTATACATTTATCAATTTATTTCTGTATTATTTATTATTTTTATTAATGCTCATTAATAATATATATTTTTATAACAATTTTATTACAATTTAGCTTTATTCATTGATTTATTTATTCATTTTTCATTAATTTATTTATGTATTTCTTCATTCAAATGATAATGAGGGGATGTGTTTTTCATGTTCAGGCTTAGCAATCAGGCCCAGGAGGACAAGAGTTGATTAAACTTTTCTTTTACCAACTCCAAAAAGAACTGCAGCGTCACAGACAGACAAACCTGGCGATACATATCTTTTTATGGCTTCCACAGGCAGTATGTGAGAGTGCACAATTCCACACAAAAAGTGTGAACAATCCGTACTTGCATTTTCTGCCAGATCAGCCAACAGTCTCAGATCTCTGTTGCTTGAAAGCAACCATTATTGTACTGTCTTGTCCTTAATCACTGCTGATAGAGCAAGACATGTACACTCGATCAACACAATCCAATATTGATCAACCAATAGGAATATTAAGATGATGTAACATCATTGATTGACAGCCACTTTAATAGCATAAGGACAAGGTAATACAGAAATGAATATAGAAATGAATATTCATAGAAATAAATGAACAAAAAGTCAGAAAAAATGTTAATAAAGAAATATATAAATAACAAAATAAATAAATACAAAGATTGGTGAGGAGGGGGAATTACTAAAAATATATACGTAAATGCAGACATATTTATTTAAGGGATTATTTACTTTTATATAAATTTATATTTATTTCTATGTATATTTATTTATTTTCACATGTATCCTCATTTTTCTTTGCTATTATAATTCATATTTTAATTTACTTTTTAATTTTATTTATTATTCTGGCAGATCTGGTCCACCATAAATCAACTGGAAAAACAATGTTTATTAATCCCTTAAAATCTCAGGTTTATTACAAACTAAGACTTATTATCCAGTATCAACAGGGCCTTCAGTGCAAACTAGCTGAACTATTTTCAGGTCATTTATAGAAATGTACAATAAATCTTTGGTTCTTTAGCTGCAATTTTTAAAACAATTACTACAGCATGTCATTTTCCAACCACTTCCAAGGCCTTTGAAAACCATTTTTTCAAAATGTTGTCTTTTATTGTAAAACTAAAAGAGCTATGTGAAAATATCAAAGCCAGTGTCTACATCTGTATACCAAGGTAAGATATAAATGGACAGTATGCTTTAGCCTAGGATGCTTGACCAGTTAGGAGTTTAGTTTGTTGTGTTGTTTTGCCTTGACATTAACACTGTGCCTTGACACTGTTCCCCACTGACCATCATGAAGAACCTCCATTTTTAGAGTCACATTTTACATAATTGTCTTGAAACACCTATTACTGGTCTTGATGTGTTCTCACACACAGTCTGTTTTATTTGGATTATTTAGTTTATCATTAACTGATTTACGCTTATAGTGATTTTTTTATGTCTTTCACAACAGTTGTTCTTTCAGTACTAATCTAAAAATACAACGTGTCAAAATATTTGATCATGTCCTAATTTTTTCTTCCTACACCTTTAAAGGTTTAGCTAAAGGGGACTACTTGTGTAAATTTGTAAAAAAATTTAATAAAATTTTTATTTTTAAATATTTACTTAAAATCTTAATTTCATAAAATGAACTGACATCTTAAAATCTTTTCTCAGTCAATATCAACATTTAATTAAACCAGCCCTCACACCTCCCATCACACACACACACACACACACACACACACACACAAACACACACACACACACACACACACACACACACACACACACACATATATATATATATATATATATATATATATATACACTGCTCAAAAGAATAGGGAACACTCAAATAACACATTCTAGATCTGAATGAATGAAATATTCTCATTGAATACTTTATTCTGTACAAAGTTGAATGTGCTGACAACAAAATCACACAATCAATGGAAATCTAATTTATTAACCAATGGAGGCCTGGATTTGGAGTCACACCTCTGGATGTTTTAAACAGGTCACAGAATGCTACACCTGGAATGCTGCCCTAAAGAAGATGCCACTCAACCCCAGTGATTATAAAAGGGCATTTACGCCTGGTGTACATTACCATATGGCAACATTATATCAATACCTGTGAAAATGATGAGGAAGATGTCAGACAGTATGCTGAAAATGTCACAGAATGGGTACAGAATAGTGCTAAGGCCTTGTGAATGTGAATTTAATAATTTCAGATGTTAATGTATGTCTCATCATTATTAATATTGATTGGTCGTTAAATGGTTAAACTTATCAACAAATATGTGATGAAGCTGACAGGTCAAATACTGACTGATGGGTGAAGACAAAATAAGATTAGTCCAGCAAGATCTGAAGTTTAACAGTAAAAATGGATGTGGACTCTCAGGCCACTGTTGCCCTTTCTATTTATGTGTTATAACTGCTTATTAATAGTTTTAATGTGTTTACAACCTAATTAATAACCATTACTAAACACATTTTTAAATAATTTATAAATCCTTTGTAAAGGTTATTTTAAAGTGGTAGCTTTTTTTTTTTTTATCCTTATCAGGTAACACCGTAACTTGCATTCCATTACTACCCAACTCTGCAACAGTCTGACTCCTAATACATTTTCAATATAGAGATGATGTAGATTTTTATTTAAGTGATATAACACTATTGACATAAAAATTGCAAAATGTTCAAAGCCATAACATGTTTCTGAAGACACAAATATGTTAGACAAATTGTATTTGAGGATTTAAAAAATGCAAGTGGGAAAATTCAACAATTTTAATTTAAAGTATTTTAATTAATTGCTGTTGAATTAAATTTGAATGGCAAAATTAATGTCACTAAATTGGTTACATAATTTCAGAAAAACCCACCTGAACAGACGACTCCAGCATCTTTAGAATGGTTACAGTTAAGTTTTCCCCATCCTGCTGATAAACAGTTCTTCAGTGTAGACTCTGATCCACTACAGCCCATAACATCCATCCAGATTGGTCCTGATCCTGGTCCACAGTGAGCATCACTCAGTGCATCTACAGCCTCTGCACAGCTCAGCTCTCTACACACCACTGCAGCATCAATGGGATATGAGAGATTCACTGAGAGATTCACTGTTCCCCACTGTCTTCTATGAAGAACCTCCACTCTCCCAGCACAGCGACTGCCACCATCCACCAGCCTTACAGTGTCTGGGCAACAGGAGGTATAATAGACAGATATTTATGCATGTGGCCAAACTACCTCTGAAGACATTGAGGTTCAGACATTGGTAGATCTGGGGCTTTTTTTCCCCACATCTCCAGTCATAAGATTCAATGTAGAGACAGTGAAAAGCTCACTGCTGCAGTACCAGGAAAATGATAAAGTCACTGATGCTGCTCAGTTCAGTTTTGACTTATTGAGATGTACAGGTATGCAATACATATATTGGGCTAATACAGTTAAGATACAAAAGAAAGAAATTGCTATGTGAGTGTTTATGATTGCAGTTAACAGATTAGTCTTATTACATGCAAACTTCATAATTTGTCTTTATTTAGGCTGCTCACAATGCTGCTTGCAGTACCTGCTCAATCATTGGCTTTGGTGAATAGCTCCATAGTTGGCTGTCAAGCAATCGAATGATTTTGGTATTTCAGTGATCATTAAGAACAGAAAAACAACGGCAGTCACACAGACAGAGGGAGAGGGAGAGAGAGAGAGAGAGAGGAAATGTAAACCACTTACAGCACCATAAATTTTCTCACCATCCACCAACCTCACACTAACTGTAGAGAGAGAGAGAGAGAGAGAGAGAGAGAGAGAGAGAGAGAGAGAGAGAGAGAGAGAGAAAGAGAGAGAGAGAGAGAGAGAGAGAGAGACAGCACAAAGATACACTACATGGCCAAAATACATGGACACCGAAACATCTCACTGGGTGTTAATGTGGAGCTTCAACTTTTGTGAGAACATTTTTTACTTTTTGAACACGGCTGAATAATTTCCTTCCATTAATCTAGAAGAGTTTTAAGTTGGGCTGTGATGTTGTCTGTCATGCAGGCCAGTGTAGTTCTTACAGACCAACTCAGCAAAAAGGACTTCACGGATTTCATTTCACGTGAAAACTAAGTGGAAGCTTATTGTATCAGTTATACATCATGATAATTTACACACCCATCATTCCAAAACTACTGAATACAGAAATTAAATGTGAAAATTAAACCAACTTTAGTGCTCTCAAGATGTTGCTTCCTTATTTTACGTTTTGATATTCTCCTGTTCTTCAGAGGTTCCATTTAACTGTCTGAAGTTTTAAGTAATGTTAATGTTGGCTCACTTAACATTAACATTAGCAAAAGCTAGACAGATAAATAACCAATCAAAGTATGTAGAATTCTACCAAAAAAAATAGAGTAAATGAGTTTAATTCCCAATCAGTTTGGGATAGGACTCTTTTTTACAGGCAACAGGTCTCTCTTCGTTCCTAAAATTAAAAGCTCTTTTTATCTATTTAATGATTAACTGAGTCACATTTGGATCATTCAAATTCAGTGAAAGGCTACAGGTTTGCATGCCATGTAGCTTTATTGTATTTCTGCTACTACTCACTCTGTTTTTATAATTTATCTGGAATCTGATTATTGTGTATTTTCTGTAACTGTAACAGAAAATAGTTATGTTTTTTGTATTATAATTACATACCTTTGTTACATGTATTCTGTTACTGATACATAACTACAAATCAGACAAAGTTGGCTCAAATGAACCAAGATTATCAGTGTAAAGTTTCAGTGTTGTTTTTTTCAGCCATTCATGAGTGAGCCTGTAATGAAAAATAGGAGTGTCTAACACCAGAACTTTATTATCAGTATAAAGACAATTCCAATTCGTATGTTTTACTGTGTAAAAACGTTTACAAGCAGAGTTTGATGGATTTGGTTGTTCTACATAGCCCTCTTGTTATTGTGATATAAAATATTATAAAATTTCAGTTTTTAGACAGAGAAACATCTTTGCATATATCTTTAAATGTTGGCTCATCTACAGAGATGAAAGGTGATATATTCAATAAACCCTGTGGGAAGAATCTGTTTACCTCTGTTGAACTCGATTAGTCTGGAAATCAGTAACAGAGATGATCCTGACGGAAGTGAAGAGGTGAGAAGATGAGGACAAAGACCTACCTGTTGCTGAATTTGTTATTCTCTCTCTCTCTCTCTCTCTCTCTCTCTCTCTCTCTCTCTCGCGCGCGCGCGCTCTCTGTCGCCACAACACCGTTTATTGGGCGTTTACCTTATATGCGCTTTAAGAAGACCAATCACCTGAAAGATCAGGGAGTGGAGGGGCGGGGCCTTTTTGACATATATTAATAAATGTGGCTGTGCTGCTCTCTAGTTTATGTTTTGCACAACAGACAAGTCGGGCCGTTCATTGAAATTGGGCAAGTCGGCATTAACAAATATTTGATTTCCAGTTATTTATATATATATATATATATAATATATATATATATATATATTATATATATATATATATATACATACACTGCCCTCCAGAACTTCAGAAATATTGGCACCCCTAGCAAATACGAGAAACAACAGACTGTAAAGACATCATTTTGAAATTTCAATGAAAATATTAACAACAATCTAAGCACAATGATTAAAAAATCTAAATCTTGTCAGAAAATAAATCTGTGTGTGCCACAACTATTTGCACCGTTTCATTTAATACTTTGTGCAGCCTCCCTTCATCAAGATAATAGCTCTTAAATGTTCAATGAAACTGACGAACAAATGACAAATCTAAGACTGTTTCTCCAGACAGGTTTTCTATGGTGTATCAGGGGATGGGGATGAACATAGCAAGTCCTTGAGGTGTGCTTTGTGGCTGAGGCAGTCAGGTTTTGATTTATCATCTGCTGGTACTTGATGGAACCATCCTCCTCACTGTGAGGGGGTCAGTACAGACGTCCTCTTCCCAACAGATTCTTAACATCTGCAGTTGGTTCTTAATTATTGTCCTGACAGTGGAAAGTAGCATTTTCAACTATTTAGCTATTTTCTACTAACCATTTACTGATTTGTGGAGCTCAACAAACTTTACTTGGGCATCATTGCCTTTTTTCTCTGGTCTTTCTCTTAGTGATGGATGACTGTGGGACTTTGGCCTCTGTGTCACCTCATATTTAGACCCCAGTTTGAAACAAGAAGTCATAGCTGACCATTTATGTGTTACTAATAACTCAGCTGAGCTTACAAACATAAAACATTAAAGAGAATATCCTTCAGTTACATTTCCCTCATAAGAATCTCTAGAGGTGCCAACAAATTGTCACACACAGTTCTGAAAAAAAGTATTGATTAGGATACCAAGTTCAATAGTTCATGTTTATTAATATTAAGAGCTCATACTGTGCATTACTCTTCTTCTTCTTTCCGCTGCTCCCTTTAGGGGTCGCCACAGCGGATCATCTGCCTCCATCTTGCCCTATCCATTGCCTCCTCTACTTTCACACCAACTATCTCCATGTCCACCTTAACTACATCCATAAACCTTATCTGAGGTCTACCTCTTCTCCTTCTACCCTGCAGCTCCATCTCCAACATTCTTTGCCCAATATATCCACTATTCCTCCTCAACACATGTCCAAACCATCTCAACCTGGCCTCTCTGGCTTTATCTCCAAACTGCTCCACCTTCACTGTCCCTCTGATCTGCTCATTTCTAATCTTGTCCAGCCTTGTCATTCCCCACGCAAATCTCAGCATCTTCATCTCCGCCACCTCCAGCTCAGCCTCCTGTCTTTTAGACAGAGCCACAGTCTCCAAACCATACATCATAGCAGGACGCACTAATGTCTTGTAAACCTTCCCTTTCACTCTTGCTGCTATCCTTCTGTCACACATCAGCCCTGACACCCATCTCCACCCACTCCATCCTGCCTGCACCCTGTTCTTCAACTCTTTTCTGCACTGTCCATTGCTCTAGATGGTTGACCCAAGATATTTGATGTCATCGACATTTACGACCTCTCCAGATTCTCTTCCACCTGCTCTCTACTCTCACCACAGATTACAATGTCATCTGCAAACATCATGGTCCATGGAGCCTCCTGCCTGACCTCATCTGTCAACCTGTCCATCACCATTGTAAACAAGAAGGGGCTCAAAGCTGATCCCTGATGTAACCCTACCTTCACCTTGAAACCATTTGTCACTCCAACTGCACACCTCACCACTGTCTCACTATCCTCATATATGTCCTGCACCACCCTAACATACTTTTCAGCTACACCTGAATTCCTCATACAGTACCACATTTCCTCTCTTGGCACCTTATCATATGCCTTCTCTAGATCCACAAAGACACAATGTAGCTCCTTCTGACCTTCTCTGTACTTCTCTACCAACAACTCTCAACGCAAAAGTTGCATCTGTGGTACTCTTTCTGGGCATGAAACCAAACTGCTGCTCACTGATCTGAATAGCTTTATAGTGAGTGTGAGAGGGTGTGATAGCATGTGTGAGAGAGTTTGATGGCGAGTGTGAGAGTTTGACAGAAAATGTGAGAGAGTTTGAGAGTGTGATAGTGAGTATGAGAGGGTTTGATAGTTAGTGTGAGACAGTTCGATAGTAAGTGTGAGAGGGTTTGATAGTGTGAGAGGGTTTGATAGTGAGTGTGAAAGGTTTGATAGTGAGTGTGAGAGGGTTTGAAAGTGAGTGTGAGAGAGTTTGATAGTGAGTGTGAGATAGCTTTATAGTGAGTGTGAAAGAGTTTGATAGTGAGTGTGAGAGGTTTGATAGTGAGTGTGAGAGTTTGATATTGAGTGTAAGGGAGTGTGATAGTGAATCTGAGAGAGTTTGATAGCGAGTGTTAGAGGGTTTGACAGAAAATGTGAGAGTTTGACAGTGTGAAGTGTAAGAGAGCGTGATAGTGAGTGTAAAAGGTTTGATAGTGAGTGTGAGAGGGTCTGAAAGTGAGTGTGAGAGAGTTTGATAGTGAGTGTGAGATAGCTTTATAGTGAGTGTGAAAGAGTTTGATAGTGAGTGTGAGAGAGTTTGATATTGAGTGTAAGGGAGTGTGATAATGAATGTGAGAGAGTTTGATAGCGAGTGTGAGAGAGTTTGATAGTGAGTGTGAGAGGGTTTGATAGTGAGTGTGAGAGGGTTGATAGTGAGTGTGAGAGAGTTTGATAGTGAGTGTGAGAGGGTTTGATAGTGAGTGTGAGAGGTTTGATAGTGTGAGAGTTTGATAGTGAGTGTGAGAGGTTTGATAGTGAGTGTGAGAGGGTTTGATAGTGAGTGTGAGAGGTTTGATATAGAGTGTCAGGGAGTTTGATAGTGAGTGTGAGAGGTTTGATAGTGAGTGTGAGAGGGTTTGATAGTGAGTGCAAGAGGGTTTGATAGTGAGTGTGAGAGAGTTTGATAGTGAGAGTGAAAGGTTTGATAGTGAGTGTGAGAAAATTTGATAGTGTGAGAGGTTTGATAGCGAGTGTGAGAGGGTTTGATAGTGACTGTGAGAGAGTTTGATACTGAGTGTAAGGGAGTTTGATAGTGAGTGTGAGAGAGTTCGATAGTGAGTGTGAGAGGGTTGATAGTGAGTGTGAGAGAGTTTGATAGTGAGTGTGAGAGGGTTTGATAGTGAGTGTGAGAGGGTTGATAGTGAGTGTGAGAGAGTTTGATAGTGAGTGTGAGAGGGTTTGATAGTGAGTGGGAGAGGTTTGATATCGAGTGTAAGGGAGTTTGATAGTGAGTGTGAGAGATTTGATAGTGTGAGAGTTTGATAGTGAGTGTGAGAGGTTTGATAGTGAGTGTGAGAGGGTTTGATAGTGAGTGCAAGAGGGTTTGATAGTGAGTATGAGAGACTTCGATGGTGAGCCTGAAAGGTTTGATAGTGAGTGTGAGAAAGTTTGATATTGTGAGAGGTTTGATAGCGAGTGTGAGAGGGTTTGATAGTGAGTGTGAGAGAGTTCGATAGTGAGTGTGAAAGGTTTGATAGTGAGTGTGAGAGATTTGATAGTGTGAGAGTTTGATAGTGAGTGTGAGAGGTTTGATAGTGAGTGTGAGAGGGTTTGATAGTGAGTGTGAGAGGTTTGATATAGAGTGTCAGGGAGTTTGATAGTGAGTGTGAGAGGTTTGATAGTGAGTGTGAGAGGGTTTGATAGTGAGTGCAAGAGGGTTTGATAGTAAGTGTGAGAGAGTTTGATAGTGAGAGTGAAAGGTTTGATAGTGACTGTGAGAAAATTTGATAGTGTGAGAGGTTTGATAGCGAGTGTGAGAGGGTTTGATAGTGACTGTGAGAGAGTTTGATACTGAGTGTAAGGGAGTTTGATAGTGAGTGTGAGAGGGTTTGATAGTGAGTGTGAGAGGGTTGATAGTGAGTGTGAGAGAGTTTGATAGTGAGTGTGAGAGGGTTTGATAGTGAGTGTGAGAGGTTTGATATCGAGTGTAAGGGAGTTTGATAGTGAGTGTGAGAGATTTGATAGTGTGAGAGTTTGATAGTGAGTGTGAGAGGTTTGATAGTGAGTGTGAGAGGGTTTGATAGTGAGTGCGAGAGGGTTTGATAGTGAGTATGAGAGACTTCGATGGTGAGTCTGAAAGGTTTGATAGTGAGTGTGAGAAAGTTTGATATTGTGAGAGGTTTGATAGCGAGTGTGAGAGGGTTTGATAGTGAGTGTGAGAGAGTTCGATAGTGAGTGTGAAAGGTTTGATAGTGAGTGTGAAAGGTTTGATAGTGAGTGTGAGAGAGTTTGATAGTGTGAGAAGTTTGATAGCAAGTGTGAGAGGGTTTGATAGTGAGTGCGAGAGGGTTTGATATTGAGTGTGAGAGAGTTCGATAGTGAGTGTGAAAGGTTTGATAGTGAGTATAAAAGGTTTGATAGTGAGTGTGAGAGAGTTTGATAGTGTGAGAGGTTTGATAGCGAGTGTGAGAGGGTTTGATAGTGAGTGCGAGAGATTTGATAGTGACTGTGAGAGAGTTCGATAGTGAGTGTGAAAGGTTTGATAGTGAGTGTGAGAGAGTTTGATAGTGTGAGAGGTTTGATAGCGAGTGTGAGAGGGTTTGATAGTTAGTGCGAGAGGTTTGATAGTGACTGTGAGAGAGTTTGATATCGAGTGTAAGGGAGTTTGATAGTGAGTGTGAGAGAGCTTGATAGTGAGTGTGAGACGTTTGATAGTGAGTGTGAAAGGTTTGATATCGAGTGTAAGGGAGTTTGAAAGTGAGTGTAAGAGGGTTTGATAGTGAGTGTGAGAGAGTTCGATAGTGAGTGTGAGAGAGTTCGATAGTGAGTGTGAGAGAGTTCGATAGTGAAATATTGCTTTGGTCACTAAGAGTGAGCAGGTATGGCTATCTCTAATATAAGTATACTTTAATTTAGTACAACAATCCTCATGCAGAACAGTCTATATATCACTCACCTCTGTGAGTGCGAGAGGGTTTGATAGTGAGTGTGAAAGGTTTGATAGTGAGTATAAAAGGTTTGATAGTGAGTGTGAGAGAGTTTGATAGTGAGTGCGAGAGGGTTTTATAGTGAGTGTGAGAGAGTTCGATAGTGAGTGTGAAAGGTTTGATAGTTAGTGTGAGAGAGTTTGATAGTGTGAGAGGTTTGATAGCGAGTGTGAGAGGGTTTGATAGTGAGTGCGAGAGGTTTGATAGTGACTGTGAGAGTGTTTGATATTGAGTGTAAGGGCGTTTGATAGTGAGTGTGAGAGAGCTTGATAGTGAGTGTGAGAGGTTTGATAGTGAGTGTGAAAGGTTTGATATCGAGTGTAATGGAGTTTGAAAGTGAGAGTAAGAGGGTTTGATAGTGAGTGTGAGAGAGTTCGATAGTGAGTGTGAGAGAGTTCGATAGTGAGTGTGAGAGGGTTTGATAGTGAAATATTGCTTTGGTCACTAAGAGTGAGCAGGTATGGCTATCTCTAATATAAGTATACTTTAATTTAGTACAACAATCCTCATGCAGAACAGTCTATATATCACTCACCTCTTCAAGTTGAGTCATAACTTTTAGTAATGTATCTGCAGTCGATCTCCTCATAGACTGTCTCAGTCAGAGTCTTACGCCTCCTCTTAGAGAGCACTGTTAGGAAGACAGAGAGAAACATGGAACCAGTTTAGTAGAAGAGAAGACTGATGACAGATTGAAGGACTAATGATGTTTAGAGAATGTACAGAAAGTGGATTGTAGATGATCTCTGATTCTCTCTACCTCTCCTGAGCACTCTGGTAAAACAGCACAACCAGAAGCACTAAGGCCACGAAGAGCAGCACTCCCAGAACCAAGAGAGACACTGAATAGATGGATGGAACAGCAGGTGATGGAGATGTTGTTCCCTCTGCTGGCTGACCAACTGCAAATAAAAATACCGAGTAGAAATTGTATAATCTGTTTATTGTATAATTGTATAAACTGAATAATCTCTTTACAAGCATTTAGAAAAATGACCTAAGACATGAATAGTACCAGTGGTGGTGAAGGTGGTTGTAATTATGTGTACAGAAGTAGAAGGTACAGATATGTCTATAACAACACAAACAAAACATTAGCAATGAACAAACAATAATACTGATTTAAGTGAAATCAGTGTTAACTGGAAATTCTCATTCTGAATTTTTACAATTTAAGCACTGTATATGACAAAGTAGCATTAGACAACATGAGCAAAAGCACATGAATCCACTTTTCACTGAAGACTTGTAAATTATTAAAACTATGTGTGTGTGATCTGATTGGATCCAGACACTTGAAAAATCCAGCAGACTCTTCTGACCTGCTCAGGTGACTCCAGTGTTCTGTCTGTGGGAGCAGTCAGTGTGGTCCTTCAGGAAATGAGGACAGTCCCACATGTGAATCTCATTCCCTTTACACTTCACTCTGTTCAGCCAGATAGGCCCTTCACCAGCACCAAAGACAGCACTCCCATTAACACTCAGCCCAGCTGCCTGCAGACCACCTGAGCATCCCTGATGTCCCACTGATTATCACAGATGGACCCCCACTCAGCATTATGATACACCTCCAGCCTTCCAGAGCAGCTTCCATTTCCTCCATTCAGCCTGAGAGGCAGGTGACCTACATCACACACATTACACATGAGGAGATGCAGAACCACTGTTGTCAGTCTCATTAGCTGTCACCCCCACTCAGCATTATGATACACCTCCAGCCTCCCAGAGCATCATTATATGTGTTGTCCTGAGTTCATCATCATCATCATCATCATCATCATCATCATCATCATCATCATCATTTTTGCTGTCCTGAATCCATCATAATCATGTTTGTTGTCCTGAGTCCATCATCATCATGTTTGTTTTCCTGAGTCCAACATCATCATATGTGTTGTCCTCAGTCCATCATCATCATCATATGTGTTGTCCACCACCGTCATCATCATTGAAATTTGTTGAGGTATATTTTACCAAACGAAAGGTTGTAGTATGTTTGTCAGGCATGTCTCTGTACACTACAAGTGATTTTAGATCTGTATGTTATATGAATGTGACACAGTAGGAATTTAAATGTCATGAAAAAATAAAAAAGGAATGTGTTATCAAACTAAAGATTGTATTATTTTTGCAAGAGCAGCTTTTTTCTTTTCTTTTCAGCTTACACCACACATGAAGAGAGTCTCAGAATTCTAAACAATACAATTTACAGTAATATACTGAACTACATTGAAAATCACATGTGTTGTCTTGAGTTCATCATCATCTCCATATTAAAGGACAATAAAATGTATTACAGTGATTAAAACAATCCGAGATTTTGTGGAAAAGTTAAACTAAATGACGTGTAAAATAAAATTGAATTGTAATGAATAATTCTGTTATTCTCAATTATTATCATGTTCTTTCTTTCTCTTATTACAAAATAATTAAAAGGCTGCCCAGTTCAGATCAGTATAATAATATATTACATTTATTTATGTTAATCATTTATGAGTAATAAAGAAGTCCTCCTGTGCATCTGTATTCATACTCAGAGCAGTGTCAGTTTGTGTGTATGTATGTGCGTGCGTGCGTGTGTGTGTGTGTGTGCGTGTGTGTGTGTGTGTGTGTGTGTGTGTGTGTGTGTGTGTGTGTGTGTGTGAGCTGGTTATCAGTGTGTGGATCAGCTCTCTGCAGGTGCATTAATGCTGTATTACACTGGAGTGTTTCCTCTCTCTGAAGTCAGTCTCCTGTATGTTGGTGTGTTTCTCACCGCACTGCTGCGAGCGTCTCTCCTCACACACACTCCTCTAGAGACGGAGGTGGAGTTCTGTTCATCAGCGCTGACGCTCTTTTGATAAATATGGAGAAAGAAAAAACGCCTCCTCTGATTTGTCTCTGAAAATGTTTGATGATTTCCTCTCCTCTTTCTAATAAGGTCATAGTGAGTGTGATTGGCAGCTGATTGGGTGAGCTGTCTCTCTCTCTCTCTCTCTCTCTCTCTCTATCTCTCTCTCTTTCTCACTCTCTTAGTTTCATCAGTCTCTCTGGGGGAGTGGAGGTGAAGCTTGTTCTGCTGCTGAGTTGAACAGACTCTCTGAGGTCAGAGTGAGATGGACAACTGTGTGGCTCTCATTCTTCTGTCCTCCACAATCTCACTCACCACAGCTGGTAAGAGGACTTTTATATGTAATCAAATCATTTGAAAAACTCTCTAGAAATCTTGATTGAAAACTTAAAATCTAGAAAAATGAAAAACATGTGTCATTCTCAGTTACATAAAAACCTTTATTATAGCATGACTATGGACAAAAAAATCTCAGTGCTTGTGCTTAAATTAGTGAAAGTCACAAAACAAACTCTAGACAGGCGCTCTAAAAACCTTCAGTTAATTAGGCAAATGGTTTTAGATGTCTGAGTATTTCACAAATATCTATAAAAATCTATATAAACAAAAAGCCCCCAATATCAATATCGGTCAAAAAGCCCCCTTCTTTTCTTCTTTTTACAGGCAGTGTGAGGTTGGTGAATGGTAGAAGTCGCTGTGTTGGGAGAGTGGAGGTTCTTCATGGAGGAAAGTGGGGAACAGTGTGTGAAAATGAGTGGAGTGGAAACGATGCTAAAGTGGTGTGTAGAGAGCTGGGCTGTGGAGAGGCTGTACATGCAGTGAAAAGAGCTTTTTTTGGACCAGGATCAGGACCAATCTGGATGGATGGTGTTGGCTGTAGAGGGTCAGAGTCTACATTGAAGAATTGTAAATCGAAAGGATGGGGCAAACATAACTGCAATCATAATAGAGATGCTGGAGTCATCTGCTCAGGAAATCTTCACGATGCCTTTGGTAATAACACATCAATAAAACGTTAAATTAATTTAGTTCAGTGTTTTTTTTTCAATTGAAAAGCTTTGGCTCAACTAAACTAATGTGTTATGTACGATGCCTTATTTATAATGTCTGATGTGTGATAAATTATGTTTAACATATTCTTGCTTTGATTCTGTCTGTCTTTCTGTACCTATCATCTTCTTTTCCTCCCATTCTACAGACAGTTTGAGGTTGGTGGATGGTGGCAGTCGCTGTGCTGGGAGAGTGGAGATTCTTCATAAAGGACAGTGGGGAACAGTGTGTGATGATTACTGGGATATGAGTGATGCTGCAGTGGTGTGTAGAGAGCTGGGCTGTGGAGAGGCTGTAGATGCAGTGACTGATGCTCACTTTGGACCAGGATCAGGACCAATCTGGATGAATTACATGCACTGCAGAGGATCAGAGTCTTTACTGAAGAACTGTAGATCACCAGGGTGGAGTGAACATAAATGTGATCACTCTAAAGATGCAGGAGTCATTTGTTCAGGTAAGTGTTGCTAAAGGTGTTGCATTTAAATGTCATTATTAAGTCTTTGCTTTACTTTTTCCATGATGTTCTATTGGTTATTGTGCTATCATTTTTTTTGATAATTATTTGCTTCTGTACTAATACAGTACTGTACAATGTAGTACTGTAGTACTGTACAAATGTTTCTTACCTGAGAAAAAACTACTTACAGAGCTGTTCATCTGGTCTGTAAGTGTTCATTTGCTCAGAAAAATATTAACATTAGAATCAAAATGAATAACATTAAGGGCTACCACATTCTGGGAAGTGTCTTTGGTATAGTGCTTTGTGCAGAAACATTGTTTTATGGCTGTTTGCTGGCATTATTCCTCTAAAGGCCATCTTTTTCTAAAGAAAAAGTCAGTCCATTACAGTAAGCCTTGCAGTGGGAGTGCACTCACGATTTATAATCTGAGTAAGCCTGGTCACCATAGGTGCCTGAACCAGTGAGCTGTGTCCAGATATTTCATAGCTGTCCTTCCTACATATCTTACTATCAGAAGTTCAGTGAATTCAAAATTTTAAGGTTACCAAGTTTTACTATTATAAGTTAAAACATCAGATCATGTTTTACAGTGCCTACCTTGGCCCTCATGCGCTATCATTGGCTTCTGCTCATTCTTATTATTAGTACTTGTCATAGAACTTAAAAAACATTGTGCTGATCATTTCTAACATGCTGGAAAATGTCATGTGGTCTGGAACAGTTTGCAGACCTGGGTAAAACACATCCCTGAACCACTAACAATACACGTCACAGAACATAGAAAAAATATTTGTAAAATTTGGGGATATTTGGTGGGCTTTCCGTACACATATCATTGTTATATGTATGGAAAGCCCACCAAATCTATCCAGAATTTCAAAAAACATTGTTCTGTGTTTTTTTAAAAATCTGAGATTCACAGCTGTTTGTAGTTTATATTATATTAAGTTTTAAAGAATCATTAAATTGTTGTATTGATGTAGCATCTCCACTCTTGTTTCAGGAGTCAGGCTGGTTGGCGGTTCTCGCTGCTCTGGGAGAGTGGAGGTGCTTCATGGAGAGACCTGGTCCACAGTGTGTGATGCTGGCTTTGACCAGCAGGATGCAGAGGTTGCGTGTCGGGAGCTGGGCTGTGGGCTTCCTGTGGAGGTGCTGGGAGCAGCTGCTTTTGGCAGAAGGGAGGGTCAGGTGTGGTCAGAGGAGCTTCAGTGTAGAGGCAACGAATCTGAGATTTCCTTGTGTCCAACATCATCTTCACTCAAACACAACTGCACCTATGACAGTGATGTGGGTCTGGTGTGTGCTGGTAAGAGCTGCATCTTTTTCCATTCTTCTTATATTCTTTGACGGATGTGCTGCATTTAAAATGTTGACAGTCTTGTCTTTCTCTGTCTGTCCCTTTCTTTGTTTCTCTCTGTGTTATACAGAGAGTCTGAGGTTGATGGATGGTGGCAGTCACTGTGCTGGGAGAGTAGAGGTTCTTCATAGAGGACAGTGGGGAACAGTGTGTGGTGATTATTGGGGAATGGTTAATGCTGCAGTGGTGTGTAGAGAGCTGGGCTGTGGAGAGGCTGTAGAAGCTCCTATATATGCTCATTTTGGACGTGGTAACGGACAAATCTGGATGGATAATGTGGGCTGTAGTGGATCAGAGTCTACACTGAAGAACTGTGCATCAACAGGATGGGGTAAACATAACTGTGATCATGGTCAAGATGCTGGAGTGATCTGCTCTTGTAAGCAGCAGTAAGTCATCATATCAGTGTATGATACCTGCTGAAATATTATCATTATCATGACATCACACTGAATTTATTGTTTTACATGTAATATAAAATGTTACAAATAGCATTTTATGTATTAAAACTTTTGTATTAGTACTCCAAACACTGGTATATATGAGAATTCATGCAAAAATGTGAAGAAAACATAAAATGTTAGTCATTAAGTAACCATGAAGTTTTATTCTACATCAGATGTTCCTAAACCTGATCTGGGAGTACTCCCTGTCCTGCACATTTTAATGTTTTCTTGGTAGAAGAGATTGTAACTTAGCAGATGAGTTAGATCAGGTGTTTTGGGAGTAAAGCCTAAAGTTCCCCCACTGCTTGCCACTGTAACTACTCGAGTCCCTTCAACGAAAATCATGTAGAAAAGATGAAGTATAAAGAAAAGATGTATATATGAAGAAATTATTTGTGAGTGTTCTGGAACATATACTGGTGAGTAGGTAAGGAAGGAAGTAAGGAAATAAGTAAATAAATAGCAAGTTCTCTAAGTTTAGTCCCTACAGACAGTTTGCTTTGTTAATTAGACTATCAGTTCATCTAGGCACAAGTTTCATCTTCCAGCTTTAGTTAAGCATGCTGTTAAAGTTGTGTAAGGAATTTTGCTTTCTTCAACTGAACACTTAACCAGAGTTTCAATTAACTGTGAATGCAGAAAGTGAACCACAGAGCTGGAATCCTAACAAAAAAACAACATATTTTGTTTTTTTGGTTAAATAAAGATAGGAAGAGTAATGTCTTTGAAAAAGCCTCACAAGAATTGATACAGAAACCAAAAATATTTGAAACCACTCAGTTTTAAGTAAACATCACAAACCTATGATTTTACTCATTTTTTATGCTTTGCACACTGTTAATCAAATTCTCTATTCACAGGTCACAGAAAGTCCAGACTTACTGAAGGTTTCCATGTGTGCTCTGGGAGACTGGAGGTACTTCATGGGAAAATTTGGGGCACAGTGTGTGATGGAGAATTCATCCAGCAGGATGCAGAGGTTGTGTGTCGAGAGCTGGGCTGTGGGCTTCCTGTGGAGGTGCTGGGAGCATCTACTTTTGGCAGAGGGGAGGGTCAGGTGTGGTCAGAGGAGCTTCAGTGTAGAGGCAACGAATCTCATATTTCCCTCTGCCCTAGATCATCTTCACTTAAACACAACTGTTCCCATGACAATGATGTGGGTCTGGTGTGTGCTGGTAAAGTATTAATATTTAATTTTTCCTTTACAAGGATTGAAAACATGCCATTATTTGTCCCATTATGTACACAGTGGTTTGCCCTTATTCATGTTTATTCCTGTAATATGATGTTGATTCAGGTCACACTCAGGCTCAGCTGGTGAGTGGCTCTGACTCCTGTTCTGGTCGAGTGGAGCTCCAGTACCTCAGTGAGCGGGGCACAGTGTGTGATGTAAGCTGGGATATGAGAGCTGCCAATGTACTCTGTGGTCAGCTGAACTGTGGAAGTGCTGTGGCTGTGTTGGGGTCAGACTGGTTTGGGGAGGGGAGTGGTCAGATCTGGGCTGATGTGTTTGATTGTCAGGGGAACGAAACACACCTGTCAAAATGTCCCATTTCATCATGGAGTCGAACTGCATGCTCTCATAAACAGGATGCTGGAGTCATCTGCAGTGGTGAGCAGTTGTTAATGTATTTTTTGGAAACTACATTAAATTGTGCCATTCAGAAAAATAAAATTGTTTGACTAAGTCTGTTTCATCCTTTATGAACAAAAAAAATCCTTCAAAACAAAAAAATGTTCTTTGTTGTATAATTTTTCTTCAGGTTCCTCTCTGGCGTTTCATGAGGGGCGAGTGCAGTTGTCTGGAGGGATGGAGTGTGAAGGGGAGGTGGAGGTGTACTTCATGCAGGACTGGAGGAGAGTTCTGCTGGAATCCTGGACTGAGTCTGAGGCCTCTGTGGTCTGCAGACAGCTGGGCTGTGGCTCTTTATTCAGTTTCTCCAGCTCCTCTACATCCAGTCCTGAACACAGACACATGTGTCTGACGGGTTTCAATTGTTCTGGGAGCGAAGCTCATCTGGGGAACTGCAGCAGCACAGAAACTGTCAACTGCAGCTCCAGAGAACAGCTCTCAATCACCTGCTCTGGTAGGAATTACAGCAGTTAAATGGTCAAAGTTACTAAGAATCTTCCAAAATATATCATAATCTTACTTGTTCACAGTCATGACATTGATTTTCTTCATTATGTAGAGGAGCACTGAACAAGAAAATTTTAGGGTGAACTGCTGTGTGTGTGTGTGTGTGTGTGTGTGTGTGTGTGTGTGTGTGTGTGTGTGTGTGTGTGTGTGTGTGTGTGTGTAGGTAAATTTAATTCAGCTCACAGCTCCATCAGGCTGGTTGGTTCTGGGGGAAAATGTGCAGGAAGGCTGGAGGTTTTCCACAACGGCTCATGGGGGGCAGTGTGTGATGACTTGTGGGACATTAAGGATGCGCAGGTGGTGTGCAGACAGCTGCAGTGTGGAGTGGCCCTCAGTGCTCCAGTACCAGCCCAGTTTGGACTTGGAACTGGACCCATATGGCTGAATGAGGTGGAGTGTGAGGGGAACGAGACGTCCCTATGGAACTGCAGATTTCAGCTGTGTGGAAAGGATGAATGTGGACACATGGAAGATGTAGGAGTTGTGTGCTCAGGTAAAATGTGCTGAATACTGTAAATTTTGAGCCATAGCTGACAGATAATCCTGAATCCGATCATCTTTCAAAGTTACACAGTCTTTGAAAATGTCAAATAGATATATACAGCACATTTCCCCCTACTGAGATGCAAACTTTGTGACAAGTTGCTCAAATGACATGAATAGTAAAACATGTTACATTTTAAAAGTAGCATATTTCAATACCATTTAATATTAAAATTCATGCTACATAGCAATGTATTGATTTAAATTAGTAATTCTTCTCTCACCAGAGTTTAAAGAGATCAGACTCACTGAGGGCTGTGAAGGGAATCTGGAAGTGTTCTACAATGGAACCTGGGGCAATGTGTGTTTAAATGGGATGGATGACGAAACAGCAAATATAGTTTGTCGAGAGCTGAACTGCGGAAGATCTGGCAGTGTGTCCTGGGGCAGAACAAGAGTGGAATCAGCTCCTAACTGGCTGGATCATGTCAAATGTAGGAAGCATGACCCCACTTTGTGGCATTGTCCATCTTCTCTCTGGGGACAAAACAAATGTGATAAAAACAACGAAGTGGCTCGCATTACGTGCTCAGGTAGGCAGTTCCTCTATGTGGATTATATTGCTTTTTTATATACAGTCCTATGCAACAAAAGTGGACCAAACCCAAAATATAATGATTTTTACTGAAGGTTTTGGCCTGGTCTTGCTAATTTTCTAACTAATAATTTGTTGTTAAAGCATTAATGCTTTGTCAGGTGGGGCTTGGTCCTTTTTTTGAGTGTGTATTGGAATGAGAATCAGTCTGCTTATAGACAGAGTGATCTAGGACCTTGGTTTATTTTTGGTTTAATGTTCATTTCATGGCAGACCAAAGACAGCAATACACTCATCGGACATGTACTTCATCTCTCTCCCAGAAACAGTGCTCAAGTAAGAACATTTATTTGATTAATTTACAGGACAGAGTATTACTTGTTTGCTTGGAATAAATTTTTTATTCTAAATGACATGCAAAGCAGTTTGACTTTTTATATGTATTAATGTTCTTTGTTTTCTCTAATTTCATTTTTAAAAAAAGAGCCACAATGCTCATTATCAATTTGTTGTTTTGTGCATTATGTAGCTGCGATCAAATATGTGGTACCGTCATTATGGAAAACAATATTTTCAATATATTACAGTGTATTGTTTGAGAATTCAGAGACTCCCATGTTTGATTTGTGTGATGTAGATTACCTGCATCTTAGGATCAATGGAGGAAATGGAAGCTGCTCTGGGAGGCTGGAGGTGTTTCATAATGCTGAGTGGGGGTCCATCTGTCATAATCAGTGGGACATCAGGGATGCTCAGGTGGTCTGCAGGCAGCTGGGCTGTGGGCCGGCCCTGAGTGCTGATGGGAGTGCTGTCTTTGGTGCTGGTGAAGGGCCTATCTGGCTGAACAGAGTGAAGTGTAGAGGGAATGAGATTCACCTGTGGGATTGTCCTCATTCCCTGAAGAACCACACTGACTGCTCCCACAGGCAGTATGCTAGAGTCACCTGTACAGGTAAGAGGAGTCTGCTAGATTTTGATTCCAATTGGATCATGTTTGTCCTCATGTTATTGATCTCTGATGCTCTAATGAAAAGCAGATTGATGCACTTTTTTCATGTTATCTAATTCTAGTTTGGCATATACAGTGCTTACATTGTGTAATCAGAGCCTTTGTGCTTTGTTTATTGTTCATTTTTAATGTTTTATTCTGTATGTCCAGACATATCTGAACCTTCTACTAATGCACCCAAAACTACAACCACCACCACAGGTACTTTTTATGTCTTAGGTATTTTTTTTCTAAATGATTCTAAATAGATAGTTCAGTTCTATACAGTTTCTCTTCTTTATGTTATTTTCAGTTGGTCAGTCAGGAAAGACAACAACTGCTCCATCAACAGCTGTTGCATCCATCTATTCAGTGTCTCTCCTGGTTCTGGGAGTGGTGCTCTTCCTGGCCTTAGTGCTTCTGGTTGTGCTGTTTTACCAGAACAGAGTGCTCAGGAGAGGTAGAGAGATTCAGAGATCATCTACAATCCACTTTCTGTACATTCTTTAAACATCATTAGTCCTTCAATCTGTCATCAGTCTTTTCTTCTAATGAACTGGCTCCACAATTCTCTCTGTCTCCCTCACAGTGCTCTCTAAGAGGAGGCGTAAGACTCTGACTGAGGCAGTCTATGAGGAGATCGACCGCAGATACATCACTAAAAGAAATGACTCGACTCGAAAGGGTGAGTGATAAATGGAGTGTTTTATATGAGGATTATTGTATTAAATTAAAATACACTGACATTAAACATTACAGAAGCCACCCAGCTGTTCCTGCTCACTCTTAGTAATATTACATTTTCTTAAGTGAATTTTCATTCAACACCTTAAATTGACATGTTAAACACGTTAAATGAGAGTTTAGTGTATATTAGATGAAATGTGCAGTTAGAGTAGCTCTACATGTAGTGTAGTGTGTTTATTCTTCTGATAAGTATCAAGCAGCTGAAGTTAAACTAAGTATTTCCTGTAAAATGTCCATTTTTGGACATACAGAGAAACCACACAGCTGCAGGTGTGCATGAAAGAGAGAGAGAGAGAGAGAGAGAGGGTGAGAGTGAGACAGGGGGAGAGGAAGAGAGGATGAAAGAGAGTGGAAAAGAGAGAGGGGGGGGGAGCAGAGAGAGAGGAAGAGGGAAAGGGAGAGAGCGGGGAGTAGCATTGCATGTCTGTGTGTTTGTATATGTGTGTGCGCAAGTGTGTGCATTTTATGTGTGTTTGTGTGTGCTTGTGTGTGTGTGTGTGTGTGTGCGTGTGTTATGTTTAAGTGTTGTGTCTGAGAGCTCCCTCTACTGTCTGCACTGATATTATTTTCTGTTACCAACCCAGCTCACAGTGATCCACTGCACTCAGAGGATTGTGGGGGTTCTTCATTCTGAATGTGTTTGATGTCTGTTCTGCTCTCCTCTAACAGGAACTGTCCTCTCTGAAGAACCGCATTCAGGATATGAGAATGTGGATGAGGAGCTTCTTGCAGGTAAGAGGACCAGAACATGCATGTGTTATCCCCTTAAATGGTCGGGGATCACTGGCAGGCCAAAAGTTATATTATACACTTTCATAACTTGAGAATAGCAGTTTGCTATTCAACCAGTTTGCATTGAAGTCCCTGTAGTTACTGAATAATAAGCTGCAATGTGTAATGAACCTGGGATTGTGGGAAGGACAAAATATTACATTCACAATTCAGAAACTGGAAAATTAATCATAAATTCATGTTTCTTAAGCCAAATTTTTGGTATTATTATTTTTTATTTTTCTTTTATGACAAGAACACTTAAATACAATGTTTGAAACACTGTAATAAGGAAGGATTGCAGTGAGGAAAGTAATTTACTTTTGCATTCACATTTAAGTCATTAACATTTAGTTACTAATACTAATTTGTGTTTAATCTTATAAATTCCTGGTTCTGGCCATTTATGTTGTATCCTTTATGTTTTGTTGGTAACAGCATAGTTTTGAGCTTAGTCTTGCTGACCAGTTGAGTCTTACTCTATATGTATCCCATTTGTTGATGTAAGTTCTTTCTTTGTAGTTTGTTAGCTTGTTTAACTAAAGCTAATGTTGCTTGAATTATTTGTTGTCAGTTACAGCCACAGAGACACCAAGCCACAGAACTGAACTTTAGCAAATGGATGACTGGCTAAATTCCTACTAACACTTACACCCCAGTTCTCTTATTTCCTCTCAGTTAAATTATCAACATCTTCATAAGAAAATAAAAGATACAAAAAACAATTAAAGTTCTGTTTGCATTGGTGTCACACATAATTACTGGCAATCACTGTGCAGCCTGACACACCCACACAGCGCTGTTCCATTTGTAAATGATCATCACATATCTTAGGATCAGTGAGATACTTGCTATCAAGTTCCCAGCCTTTCTGAAAGAATATTTTGTTTTTGAAAATAATATAATTTGACTTTTGTCCAGAAAAGTCTCTGACTAGATTAAAGACAAAACATTATGATGATGTCAACACCAGTGGGCAGATAAAAGTGTTCCTTCATTAATTAATCATCTGATGTTATGTTTATATTAAACCACAGTATAAAAATAAAATTGTGCTGCTTGTAAAGTGAGTCTGCTTTTGTTTGATTTAGGTGAATCAGCAAAAGAGGACACAACAGAGAACTATGATGATGTCATCACTGCTGGACAGATCTCTGATAGTGAAGCAGGTGTGTTTCTGTTTTGTTGTTTTAGTTTAGAAAGAAGTAGAAATTGTGTAGATTTTAATTCTGCAAGCATAGAATAATCAAACAGATGTGATTGTACTTTATTTTACTCTCTACAACACACTGTCACTGCCAGAACAAATTTTTATAACAAAAAGGAAATGTATGATTTTGTTATGACAGTGACAGTATTCTTCATTAAATGACATTTTTTGGAAAATTTTCAAATTGCATTTTAAAATGATGGATTAGACCAATATTATTTAAAAATTATTTTATTATTTTATAGTTCATTGATTATGCCCCCGCCACCCTGACGGTGAAGCGGCTTAGAAAATGGATGATTATGCCTGATACACCTGATAAATACAACTGTCTAAAATATTTTTTATATCCTTTTTTGGTGTAGAGGACGTAGCAGAGGATTATGATGATGTCATCACTGCTGATCAGAGCTCAGCTGTTGTAACAGGTTTGACTTGTAATGTAACAACACTGTAATCTCAAACATGAACACAGTCACTGATGATACTGAAGCTGATTTAATGACATTTATCTCTACATTTTGACAGAAGACATGACAGATAACTATGATGATGCTGTTACTGCTGGACCAAACTCCAACATTATGACAGGTCCGTTTTTTTTTTTATTTAGCACATTTTTTTATGCAGTAAAAATATAACAAATGACAAATAATTTTAAACCAAAGCTCAACTTATAACTTATTGTTATCATTTTTCTCATGTTTGTGTAGTGGAGACACCAGAGAACTATGATGATGTTATCACTGCTGGACAGGATGTAGGAGAGGTAAAAGGTGAGTGGATGAAGTTGTTGTGTATGTACAGTTTGTATGTATGTACAGTACAGTTTGTGTCACTCACTAAGAAGTGTACACTTATTCAGCATAGTGTGTAGCTTCTTCCTGAAGTCTGAAAATAACTAGTGCAGAACTGCCATGTAGACAGGACTAGAAATAATCTGTTCTTACATGTTTAAGCGGGGTTTACACTTTGTTATTCTGAAGGTGAATAAGGCCAAGTGCTCTTGTGGGATCTCGCTGCTGTAGTTTTCAAAGGCTGTGTTTGTCTGCTCTTCTTGCTGTCACTAAGCAACAAATAGTGGCAGCTATCTGGCTAGATAACTACCCAAACTCTTCATCATAGATAATATACTGAAAAAAATAAAAACTAACTTGAAATCTCCAGACCTTCAATCATAAGACCCCAGCTGTTCTAGCCAGATATCATTTTGATATGTACAGGCAAAAAGTATAAACTGGAAAATCTGCTTTTAGCAAAAATCTAAATTGAAAAAATTGCTTTTTTGTCATGATTTCTCCAATCTCTTCCCCATCACAACAGTCAAAGAAGGTCCGGATTACCTTTGGTCTGATAGGCCAGCATAAAAAAGGCTTATAATGTAGGGTATTTGACCACTTCAGATTTTTCAGCTTATGGTGAATGGAGTGCTCTGCGCAAAACATGAGCATTGTGAAATGTATTAAATGTGTTTTAAAAATGAAGGGACAATGTTTAAGGGCTTTACAGACTCATTGAGTCACTATGATGTACTCATTCCAGTTACAAAATAGTAACTTTACAGGGAAAAGAAAAAACCATAGTAATTTTGTGCCTCTTTTCAGGTTCATGCATCATGAAATTTACATGCAATGTTAAGAGCAACAACTACTTTCAAATTATATCCAAAACTGAAAATACAAAGTTTTAAAACAGTTTTAAACAATTAATTAAACATATTCATTTTACAGACTACGATGATGGGGAGGAAGAGCCTCAGACAAAGATCAATCATGTGACTGACAGCACACAGCCAGTGTCCTTCCTCAGGAAATTGCATTCAAATATCTTCAAACACAAGAAATAACTTTTTTCTATTTATTTTTACATTTCATTTTACCTTAATTTTATCAGGGTAATCACATGGAGATTAACAAAGAAACAACAACACCGCAACCAACAAAATTATACTCGAAATCTAAATCACAATTATAAATGCTTTTTGGAGCATAAACACTGCTAACTATAGCTTTATACATTTCAAACAAGATAAAGTTTATATACACAAGTATTATCAAATTTTCAACACTTTCTTTGAGTACTACCAGACTTAGTCATCCAGAAACACCTTCGTAAAACATTTTGTCATCTAGTGTGAAAAAAGTTGCCTGTTCTTTTTTTTCTGAAAAATCATGTAGAAAATTTTCTTTTTTTTATTATTATTATTTTCAAAAGATCTTTAAGGGCTGTTTATAGTCCCTATATTTATGAGGGTAATGAAAAAGATTTACAGACAAGAAGAAAACTTTGTGTTTCTTATCAGTGAGGAAGGGACTGTTGCACTGTCATGAAATTAAAATTATATCCAACACAAGTATAATATTGACTGCATATTATATTCTGTATGTCAAGTTTCTTATGATTTAAGTGTGTAATGTATGGAATCTATTCCTCTGGTGTGAAAGATAATTCTGTACTCCTCTCTTCTATATGTGCTGATCATTATACACATAGTATAAAGATATACAGAGTATAAAGATACACACAGTTGTTTTTTCTAAGGCTTAATGGCAATACCTCTGCTGCACCTTAACCTAAAGGAAGGCGACTGGCCATACAGGAATATTCAGAGAGATCACACAGAATTCTCAGACTGTTTATTTTAAACTTTTATTTGTTTTTGACTAAAAATGAATAAATCATTTTGCATACATACATGTGGCACTGGCAACTCCTTTTTATTACAAAATCATTTTTGGAGGGGTTGATGGAACTGGTTAGGCTTTTACGCGCTATCTAAAGATCATAGCTTTTCATGAAAAGTTTGCTGTCCTGTCTGTAACTGGGCCAGTGGACACACTAATGCAAGCATGTTGGTCACACTGAAATGGACCACCCCCATGAGCCTGTGAACAAAGTCCTCTCCCAGAGGCTCACTGAGAACAGTAAACCTGCCAAACCATCATCTGTGCTAGCTCACTATCGTTCTCCTGCTCTTCCTGGAAAAATTAATCTCACTGCTCTTTACTTCTACATGTCTTTCTAAAACACATAAAAATCTACACCAACTGGAATGTATGAGGTAGTAATTTATTTAGAAAGGAATAGCCAATCACAGTAAACCACGTAATGACATGCCCTTCATTTTATCAAGATACAGCTAATTATGCTGATATTAGCGTGATTAGATACAGGTTTGCAGAGCCTCCCACACTTGTGCTGCACTGCTAACATTCACAGTTGAAGTCATGCAGTCAGCTGATGCAAATAGCACATGTGAAAATTACATACATGGATAATCTAGAATAAATGTATAATTTTAACGCACTGTGCAAAACTCATTGCATATTGTTCTCTTAGAGAAATGAGTAACACAAGTAAAATTCTTATTAAGTCACTAACAGTAATGTCATTAAAGGAATTAAAACTAATGTGTTAAGGGTTCTGGTTGCAGTTTTCAACTGAAAGCTTTGTGGTCTAGGACTATGCAAAATCCTTGTCCAACACTGAAATTTACTTAATTCTGGTATTTACTGAATTTATTTCTCCTGTTACGTACACTCAGCAGTCACTTCATTAGGTACACCTACCTTGTATCTACACTCATTGACAATTGTGTGATACATTTATAGATGCACTTAGTAGTTCTACAATTACAGATTGTAGTCTGTTGTTGTGCTTTATTAAAGGTTGTAGTTTGGCCATGGCCATGCCTCACACATGGAAGAGAGAGAAATCTCACCATCACCATTGTAAAATAAATACCAGAAAACTACTACTCTAAAATTAACATGCTGAACATTTTGCCTACACTTCCAACAGCGGCCCTATCCAAGCTGGTCAATGCACCTGTCTGCTGTAGTGCTGTTGCAGGGGACTGAGACTTCACTTCCTCTGTGTGGTCTCCCTGTTGTCTGATGCAGCCCCTGTAAGGGTCCAGTCTGTCATGGTGTAGCACCATTTTGTGTACATGTGAGGGCAGCTGCACTCTACACACAACTTAACCTAACCTCTTCAGCACCCAACATAGCCCCACTCAGTGGCTGTCAAACTTAGATCTGCCCTTCTTCCTTTTTGGGCTGTAGCCCAATACATGCTCCCCTGCTGCGAAGTGCCATCCAAGGGCATAAATTGTCATAGTTCCTTTTCTGTCATGTGCTAGAATTCAGCAGTTGCTTCATACAATATTCATGCGCCGTGTCTCTGTGGTCTTGAACTCTGGTCCAGCTGGAGTGTCTGGAGTTACCCTAAAGGCAGCTCAGTGGGGGTAATGGTTTCCATCTAGCATTAGCAGGGGTGAGGTGCAAAAGCTTGAATCTTGGACTGCAGAGCAGCACGCCATGAAAACGAGGGGCAAATGCATAATCCCAGTTATGCTGATGCGTGGTAGTGAGGATTGCTAACTACTCCATCAGGGTTGAACCTTTCCACCAAGCCATCACTCAGGAGGTAGAGCAGGGTGGTGCAAGTCTTCCTTATAACCAGAAAATTACACATGGTGGAGAACAATCTGAATTCAAAATAGTATCCTTGGTCACTATGGATGGACTAAGGAACCCCAAACCTACTGACCATCCTTTCAACCAAGGCATTGATGGTCTTGGTCTCTTGATCCAGCAGTACATAAGCCTCTTGGGGCCATTTGGCAAAATAATCCATTGCATGAGTTCACACACTTTAAACTTCTATATCCCCATCTCAGCCATTGTCAATAGAAATTCTGTTGGAGGTAGAAGTGTTTTTGTGACTCCAAAATGACAGAGCGAGCCGTGCATGGCTTTAAAGACTTCTTCCTGCAGCCCTCTAGGCACAATTACTTGTTATCTCCTCTCCTCCACCACTGGCTCTATCCAGCCCCTCTGTAGGATATCATCCACTAGCCACAGCATGTCAAAATTGGCACACAGCCCTTTGGTAAATGGGGACAGGGCCGCTACCCCCTCCCAGTGCAGTCACTGTTGTACACTCACCCACTTTATCACTAGCTGCAGGTCTGGATTCTACATCTGCTGTACGGTCCACTCATTACTGTTTACCTCCTGCAGTGCTGCACAGCTCTTTGTTGTTCTGCACCCCACCTAAATTTGTTCTTCTACCTCTTGTCTCTGCTCCGGCTCTATGATGCATGCGATAAAGCGTAGCCACAATTACCTGCAAAAGAATAAAAATGGTACGCCTTATGGGTAGTGTAGGGCAAGCAGCTAGGCACTGAAAAAGAAAGGGGCAGGAGTAGAGAAGTTCTTTTTTTAACCCGTCACCTTTTATTTTGCCACAACGGTGTATTTACAGGCGCACTTTTAAAACAAAAAGAAAAAAAAAAAAAAAAAAACAAACACGACCTCGATCAACAGAGGTAATTAGACTGTGACTGCAAAGTCACATAAGTCTAGTCACTCAAATAATCCTTACAAACAGGTGTAGTCCAGTACTGCTACCAAATGGGAAGAACCCCCCCCTAACTGTGGTTACGGAGCCGTATAAATACAGGTGGCTCCTCCCCCAAGCTATTCCATTCCCCCCACAGGTAGGAAAATAAACCATACATTTCATATTTACATGTTGAAATGAATATGGTACAACATTATACGTGGCCGTCAAAATACAAGGCCATAGAAACAGTAATCAATCACTGTTATTTACAATGTTCACATGATTCACTTTTCTCTTTGTATTTACCGGTTCTCACTCCCCTCCTCTACTACAGAGGGTGGACTCGTCCAGGTAAGTAAAAGCCCAGGAGTCACAATCAGTACTCTTTTAGGACCTCAAGGTGAGTATGAGCACTATGTTAAAGCAGGTGAGTATGTCTACAGTCATTATAGTGGTAATGTGCTAAGGGGGTACCTTGCATCATTACACAACCCCCTCCATATGCTCGACACCATCCCAGTGGCGAGAGAGGAAATCGGCCGTCACATTCTGAGAGCCTTTTCTGTACTGAATGTTAAAACGAAAGGGTTGCAGGGACAGATACCAATGGGTGATCCGTGCCTTGGAGTCTTTCATCCTTCTGATCCACTGCAAAGCCCTGTGATCAGTCTCTAGAGTAAAGTCATTCTGCATCAAATAGTACCTCAATGAGTCCAGGGCCCATTTGATGGCAAGGGCCTCTTTCTCGATGGTGGAATACCTGGTCTCTCTTGGAAACAGTTTTCTGCTAATGAACAGGATGGGCCTCCGCTCTTCACCCTCCCCCTGTAACAAAACTGCACCCAACCCCAACCCTGATGCAGCAGTCTGAACAACAAAGGGTTTGTCAAAGTCTGGGCTGGCTAAAACAGGTTCCACGCAGAGTGCATTTTTGAGATCATTAAAAGCAATTTCACAGTTCTTGGTTTTCTTCTATTTTTGTCAAGTCCGTCAGTGGAGCTGCCTTGGTTGAAAAGTTAGGGATGAACCTACGGTATCAACCCACAAGACCCAAAAACAAGCGCACCCTCCTTTTCGTTGTAGGCTGTGGTGTCGCTCTCACAGCCTCCACCTTGTCCACCTGTGGTCGGATTTGTCCCCCCACCCAGGATGTAACCCAGGTATGAGACCTCACTTCGAGCAAGATGACACTTTTTCGGGTTTGCAGTCAGGCCAGCATCCGCGATTTTCTTCAGGACGATGTCAAGCTGTCTCAGATGCTCCTCCCACGACGCGCTGAAAACGACGACATCGTCAATATAAGCTGCCGTGAAGTCTTCCGTGTCTTTGAGAACCTTGTCCATCAACCTCTGAAAGGTTGCTGCAGCTCCATGCAAACCAAAAGGCATCTTGAGGAAATGGTATAGCGCTGATGGTGTTTTGAAGGCAGTCACTTTCCTGGAGGACTGGCTGAGTCGTACCTGCCAGTACCCTTTACACAGGTCAAGTGCGGACAAGACCTTGGCCTTCCCCAATCTCTCTATCAGTTCATCTGCCCGAGGCATTGGATAGGGGTCAAATACCGACACAGAATTCAACTTTGAGAAATCCACGCAGAAATGTAGACCTCCGTCCATTTTGGAACAAGGACGACAGGACTGCACCACTCACTGTCAGATGGTTCTATGACACCCATCTTCAGCATCTCCTCCACCTCCCTTTTCAGGTCCGGAACAAGTCGTGCTGGCACCCTGCAGGTGGTCTGTCGAATGGGCTCGTCCTTGGTGAGTCTGATGCTGTGTTGGGTCATCGCTGTCTGCCCTGGTTCCTCAGAGAAGAGCCCTGGTGTAATTACTTGTAGTAACTCCTTCTGTTGCCATGCATTCAGGTGAGATACCACTTGTAGAACTGCACCATCGCTTTGCGTGGGGAAGTACTGCTCCATCACTTACTCCTCATCTTCCACAGCTGTTCTGAGCTTGTGGTGTCTGGCTCATTCCACAGCCTCAGCATGTTTATGTGGAAGCGCATGAGCTTCTTCCCTCGGTCAGGTGTGTGCAGTTCATATGTGGTTTCACCTATGCGCTTGCGCACCACATATGGGCCTTGCCATTTGGCCAAAAGCCCAGTGTCACTGGTGGGTAGCAGGATAAGTGCTTTTTGTCCTGGTTGCAGCACTTTTCCTCGCTGCCTTATCATACCAGTGCTTCTGGTTTTCTTGTTCTTTCTCCATGTTTGCACGGACAGTCTGTCAGCTGGCTCAGTTTTTCTTTCATTTTTAAGACATAAGTTAAAATGTTCAGCTTCTGCTCTCTGCTTTCTCCTTCCCATGCTTCCTTCAAGATGTCCAGAGGGCCTCTCACCTGTCGTCCATACAGAAGCTCGAATGGTGAAAAGCCAGTAGAAGCTTGTGGTACCTCCCGATACCCAAACAGCACATAAGGGAGCCACACGTCCCAGTCTGTTCCATTGCTGTTTGTCAGTTTTTTCAGAGTCTGTTTCAGGGTCTTGTTGAAACGTTCAACCATGCCATCAGTTTGAGGGTGCCATGGGGTGGTATGGATCCCTTTAATGCCTAATAAACTGTACGTGTCCTTTATTTGTTTTGATGTAAAGTTAGTGCCCTGATCTGTCAATATTTCCCTGGGGATGCCTACCCTGGAAATTAGCTGGATAAGTGCATTGACAATCTGGCGAGTTTTTACCTTTGAGTGCAAAGGCTTCTGGGTATTTAGTTGCATAATCTAAAATAACTAAGATGTAGCGGTTACCATTCTTGGTTCTGGGTAATGGCCCTACCACGTCCAGAGCTATGCATGAGAATGGGACGTCAATTATAGGCATGTTTATCATGGGTACCCTGTCTGATTTCTTTTGGGCTGATGTGAGCTGACATTCTGGACAATTTTTACAAAATCTAACCACGTCTGCGTACTGACCTGACCAGTAGAATCTGTACGCTACACGGCTAAAAGTTTTCGCTTGACCAAAATGACCAGCCCAAGGATCTGAATGACCCAGTTTAAGGACTTCCTCCCTGAGACAATGGGAGTACTAGCTGCTCTCCCTGATCTGAGACTCTGTATAATTTGTTTTCTTTAACAGCTAAGTGGCAACCTTCCTCACTGCTGTCACTGTAGGGTTTGTGTTTAGCAAAAAGCGGTTTTAGTGTCTCATCTTGAGATTGAAGCTGTTCAAAATTAGAGGGTAAGCTGTTGTTATCTATAGCTGGCTGCTCTAGATTTTCACTCACTTTGGTTCCCCTCACTTTGTCTTTTCTTTTTTCCATTTTGGACTCTCTGTTTGGGATCTACAGCATAAGGTAGTTCATTTAGCAGTTTAACTGTCTCCATGGTTGAGCTTTTAGCCTGCTGCCTAGTTACTACCATAAACTCAGCGTCGCTAGATGATGTTCTGTTTAGCAGGTCGACCAGGATTGCGATGTCTCTACCTAGTATTACGGCATATGGAGCGTTCTGTATTACTCCAACATTTACCAGGTAAGTTTGACCTTTAATAGAGAGGTTAATTTCTGTTGTGGGGTAGACCTGTTCATCCCCATGAACGCATTTAACCCTTAGCTTCCCTGTCAGATTGTACTGGAGATTGTCTAGGCATGACTGGGTAACTAAGGTATGACCATGTGTCTATCAGAGCTTTGCACGGTTTGCCCTTTATTTTAACCAGTACTGTGGTTTCATCACTACTATCTTGTGCAGTGAGAGGGTTTTCCTTTCTAGGAATGTAACAGAGATGATTAGAGCTACTGGGCGGGTTTTGGCATTCACTACTTTTATGTCCAACCTGGTTACAGCTAAAACATCTGATTTTGGGCTTATCAACCGGAGTTTTACTGCTAGGACGCCACTGCGTATTAGAGGTCCTATGCTGACCCAAACCACCACCATAATCACGCTTTTCAAACTTACTGGCTTGTCTGCTGGAGTCTGGCTTCCCGAGGTGAAAGTCTCTCTCTGCCCGTCGAGCTGAGATGAACGCTTCGGCCATTTCCACCGCCTGCTGGGGTGAAGCCGGGCTGCGATCCATTATCCAGCTCTTCAGCTCTGGGTTGATCATACTGAGTAACTGCTCCAGGACGATGGTGTGTCCTATCTCCTCTTTCGTTTTGCCAGTCGGGCGCATCCACCTCTCGTCCAGTCCAGTAAGTTGCGTGAAAAGTTCCTTTGGAACACTGTCCTTGCGAAAACGCTGCCTGTAAGTCTCTGGGTTAATCTCAGTTTTTTTGAGAATAGCCTCCTTGACTGCTTCAAAGTCATGTATGTCCTCAGTGCTCATAGCGACATACGCTGCTCTGGCTTTTCCCTCGAGCAACGGGACCAGCTGGAAAGCCCAGTCCGCTCTCGGCCACCTAGCCGCTAGCACATCACGAAGTAGTGTTCTATATCGTCCGTGTCTTTACGTTGCGGGAGTCTTGGCCACGCCGCCGGCGCTGTCCTCACTTGCTCTCCCTCCGTCTCCTGTGTAGACTCCGCTACTGCAAAGGCTCTGTAGATTCTCGTGCGCGCTGCTGCTGTTGTTGTTGGCTGTCTTTCCGGATCCTGCTGCACTCCCCTCTAACCTCTCCGGACTTCCTCCTGCAGAAGCCCGAACTGGTGCTGTAGCGAGCGCCACCTCTGGTCCTGCCTCGTCGCTTCCTTCCGCAGCTCATCATCTTTGCGCTGCTGGTGGTCGATGAAGCTCTGGAGCGTTTGCCGAAGGTTAGCGATTTCCACAGCACTTCGGTCGGGTCTTTGTGCTGAGGACGGTTCACCTTCTTCCTCCTCACAGGTGTCCGGTTGGGCTTGTGTGACTGGGGGTTTCTTGGGAGCCATTGTCTCCTCGTAGTGGTCCCAGGAACTCTCTGCTTTACTGCCCTTTACATGCCCCGTGGTTTAATAAAAAATATAGTCCACTGCTACCATTTGCGATAAAGCGTAGCCACAATTACCCCCAAAAGTATAAAAATGGTACACCTTATGGGTAGTGTAGGGCAAGCAGCTAGGCACTGAAAAAGAAAGGGGCAGGAGTAGAGAAGTTCTTTTTTTAACCCATCACCTTTTATTTTGCCACAACGGTGTATTTACAGGTGCACTTTTAAAACAAAAAGAAAAACAAACAACAACAAAAAAAAAACAAACACGACCTCGATCAACAGAGGTAATTAGACTGTGACTGCAAAGTCACATAAGTCTAGTCACTCAAATAATCCTTACAAACAGGTGTAGTCCAGCACTGCTACCAAAGGGGAAGAAGAACCCCCTAACTGTGGTTAAGGAGCCGTATAAATACAGGTAGCTCCTCCCCCAAGCTATTCCATTCCCCCCACAGGTAGGAAAATAAACCATACATTTCATATTTACATGTTGAAATGAATATGGTACAACATTATACGTGGCTGTCAAAATACAAGGCCATAGAAACAGTAATCAATCACTGTTATTTACAATGTTCACATGATTCACTTTTCTCTTTGTTTTTACCGGTTCTCACTCCCCTCCTCTACTACAGAGGGTGGACTCACCCAGGTAAGTAAAAGCCCAGGAGTCACAATCAGGACTCTTTTAGGACCTGAAGGTGAGTATGAGCAGTGTATGTTAAAACAGGTGAGTATGTCTACAGTCATTATAGTGGTGATGTACTAAGGGGGTACCTTGCATCATTACAATGCATGTGCACTGCCTGCATCTTTTCCAAGGTCTTGTCTGCAGCCTCCTGCTGGCCCAGGGGGGAGGCATTATGGTTGCTGCTGTATTGGTGTGGCATCTGCCACAATATTTCTTTCACATTAGTGGCTGAAAGAGCTCTTTTGAGTAAAGGAATGGGCATTTTGTTGGCGTCTTGATTATGGATGACAAAAGTTCAACACCTAATTTCCCTATTGATCACTATAGGCTGTTCTTTTCTTTGGCTAACCTCTACCAGGTACACCAGAAATCTTGCACCAGAGAGCTGACTCTGACGTTGTGGTACCCTGATGAACTGGTCATGGGCTAGCTCACTCTGCACATTGGGTTGTATGTGAGCATAAGCCCATCCAACTGAAGTCTCAGTACTGTTAACTAGGTCTCTAAAGCCCCATCGTCCTCAAACCAAGCAATCGATCTCTGTTTTTGATTCTGAGGTTAGCGGCTATGGTCAGCGGCCAAAGGATCTTTCAAAGAATTCATTCACTGATTGATGGCTTGACTCACTTAATAACTCAACGACGCACGCACGTACACACTACACAGAATTACACAGAATTACAGTTTAACTTGAGCTGCCTGATAGATGCTCATCACTAAAACTGCACTACATGTAGACCAACTCTATTAAACTAATAATCCAATAAACACTAAACTCTGTTTACTTATTTACTCTTATTATTAATATATTGAGAAATCTTTTTTAAAAAAGATTATTAATTTGAGAATATTAAATCTTGCTTTAATGATTGGGCAAGACATCATGCATTGCAGTATGTTATATATAAAGTGTTATATAAAAAAAACAGCTCATACAGCAACTCGTAAAATGACAGAGCAGTCAGTGGGGTTCCCACAAACTTGGGAGCATGCAATCAACCCTGCTCTGTCATTTTACACGTCCCTGAACAGTTTGGAGATGGCCCCTTCCTCCTCCAACATGACTGTGCACCAGTGCACAAAGCAAGGTCCATCCAAGACATGGATGAGTGAGTTTGGTGTGGAAGAACTTGACTGGCCTGCACGGAGTCCTGACCTCAGCTCGATAGAACACCTCTGGGATGAATTAGAGCAGATACTGCGAGCCAGGCCTTCTCGTCCAACATCAGGGTCTGACCTCACAAATGCGCTTCTGGAAGAATGGTCAAAAATTCCCATAAACACACTCCTAAGCCTTGTGGAAAGCTTTCCCAGAAGAGTTGAAGCTGTTATAGCTTCAAATGGTGGGCTGACATCATATTAAACCCTATGGATTAAGAATGGGATGTCACTCAAGTTCATATGCGTGTGAAGGCAGATGAGCAAATACTTTTGGCAATATAGTGTATGTGTAGATTGTCTCATTTACATATAATATGAAAAAGCTCTAACTGCCTCGATGAAGTCTGTGTTAGATGGGGAAGCCCTGCGAGGGCTCGCACCCCACCACTTTGGTCTTTGTCTCTGTCTATCTGCCTTTCTCTCTCGAGTCTTTTAGCCTGCTGATTTTCTTTAAACATTGCCTTAGTTAAGCCTTTGTGTGTATAGTTTGTGTACATAATAATCTGTTATTTTCTTTAATGTATGTTTCCTTGGTATTTTATCCTGAAAAACGTTTTTCTTATTAAATTTCATAATCTGTTCTAGTTTTGAAATTCAATATATGGTTTAATTTTTGGGTCATATAGCATCACATAAATTATGAATGGGTGTTTTTCATGCATTTATAAATGTATATCAACTCCGCATTGAGCCTGATTCAGACTGGTGAGAAACATGACACGATAAGTAGGTGAAATTCATATGTATATTTTGTTGACAAATAGCAAAGTACAAGTGTTGCTGCACACAAGGTCAATGCAGACTGCTATGTTAATAAAAGGAATAATAAGTATGCAGCGGTGCATGTGGGCTGCATTATACTTTGTATATGTATTACTATTTATGAGTCACTGTACTTTAGAAGACCATCTGTACTGTTTCCATTCTGTAAAACAGTGATTTATTGTGTTGTTGATCAAAATGAAAGTAATGTTTTGCAAGTTCTTCAAATTGATGTATGTAAATTAAAGGCGGATTACCTATGCTTTCGAGCAAAACACTTTGCACGCACTCCTGTGAGGGGTTGCATCTTGCAGCAGAGGTGTTGAATTCGACACAACACATGGTCTCCGTGGCGTCAGAACTGCTCTCTCTCGGTCTGTTATCAAAGTTCTACACTACATATTTCTAGCACTTAATAGTAGAAAAAGATACAGGTTTTAGGTAACACATGTAACAATTAGACTAATAAAACAAATAGTATTGCTTACAGATTATGTAAATGTTGATAACCAAGCAAACAACGCAGCAAGTTTTCTTGGGTTCTTTAAGCACGTCCTTACGGTGGTGGTGTGATGTGTCTCATGTTATGCTCTCTGAGTAGTGTCCTTTGATGAAAATATCTCTTTATACAATCATGTTTATATTTACAATTTCTAAATGTCCAATTCACACTCACACATGCATGATGCAATCTGGAATAAGGAAGAGAAATTGGGTAGGTAAGTCAATAATTTCAGTGTGCTTCCCCATCCAGGCCTGACATGATATGAGAGAATGGTATGTATAATTGCTTCTTGCAATACACACAAGCATATCTAACATACATCAGAATGTAACATATTAATGGAAGTTTTATATATAAAATAATTTATTACCTTGTGCTCATTTACATGCAGAAGTAATGAGTAACTTGGAAAGGTCCAGTCAAGCTTAGTACATCCAGAATCTCTCAGCCTAGGAATTGAAGACTATATTATTAGCTTTTTATTTCCTTTTGTATCTAAAATGAAATATTAAAGCTCCAAAGTGAGAGGAGTGTGAGCAACAAAGAAGCAAAACAGGAGCTGAACAACCTCAATAAGATGATACAATGAAACCCCAACAAACGGCTAAACCTTAACAACTAAAATGGAACTGAGGAACTGAGGGAAAAGCAGTAGGGAGAAGAAAAGGTGTTATTTACAAATACAGTACAAAATATTAGATCAGTAAATGGAAGTAAGTAAATAAAATAAGTTAGTGGCTACCATTGGTAAAGTGTCATTTCAGCCAATTAAACTATTACCGTTGCTTTTTCAAACCTTATGTATAACTGCAGTACATAAGCAAAACACAAACTAATGAAGTTGTAAGGTGTGTTTACTTAACATTAGTTAACCATTATCAATGTAGAACCTCAGTAGTTGTTCATGTTAATAAATGCATTACTTAATGCTAATGAGTCAAAATGTCACATGAAAACAACATTAACTAATGCAGTTGTAACATGTTTACTTAGCATTAAGTAACCATTGCTAATGCATTACTTCTTGTCTTATTCATGTTGATTAATGCATTACTTCATGTTAGTTAGTTAATACTTAATGTAAAGTGTTACCAGATTTCCGTCACTGGAACTAAGGGGTCTAGGCCAACCTCTGTTAAACAACCCTATTATCCCTGCTCCAAACTTTACACTCAGCACAATGCAGTCTGGCAGGTAACGTTCTCCTGGCATTTGCCAAACCCAGACTTGTCCATTAGATTGCCAGATAATTAAGTGTGATTCGTCACTCCACAGAATACGTTTTTACTGCTCCAGAGTTCAGTGAAGGTGCTCTTCACTCCACTCCCCCCTGAAGTTTGGCATTGTGACTTTTGATCTTAGGCTTGTATGTAGCTGTTCAGCCATGGAAACCCATTTGGCAAAGCTCCTTATGCACAGTTCTTTGGCTGATGTTGCTTCCTGTGGCAATTCGGGAACTCATTAGTGAGTGATTCAACAGAGTGGGTGGTCCCACTCTGTGAGTTTGCATGGTCAACCATTTCGTGTCTAAGCTCCTAGACACTTCCAGTTAACCAGGGCAGGTTTATCAGGACAGAAATTTTACACACTAACTTATGCCAGAGCTGGCATCGTCTAACAGTGCCATGTTTGAATCCACTGAGCTCATCAGTACAACTCATTCTACTGCCAGTGTTTGTCTATCAAAGCTGCAAGGCTATGTGCTTAATTATGTCCATATATGCCCCCACATCAGAATGCAGGATGTAATATCACTACCCCCCTCCCACTCTCTCACACACACACCTGCAGATGTGTGGTTTCGCTGTATGTCCAAATATGAAAGTTTTACAGGAATTACTCAGTTTAACTTCAGTTGCCTAATAGATGCTTATCAGCAGAATTAACACACTACACTACATGTACAGCTACTCTAACTGCACATTTCATCTAATATACACTAAACTATCACTTGGCTGGTATCTTTAATTATAACAATTTTTCTTGATGGCTGAGGTCAAATTTAATCCTTACTTTTATGTTCTTAGCAAAGTAGCAGTTTATAGCTACTAATGTGTTAACACATTCTTAGTGTTTTTATTCACTTTTCACACAATATATCAAAGCATTTAAGACAAATTTCATTGGGACACTAACCCCCATTGTACTTCAGTCACTCACTTACTGATTGGTGGGCTCACTCTCTCTGTGATTCCTTCAGACACACACACACACACACATACACACACACACACACACACCTGCAGCTGTGTGGTTTCTCTGTATGTCCAAATATGGACGTTTTACAGGAATTACACAGTTTAACTTCAGATGCCTGATAGATGCTTATCAGCAGAATTAACACACTACACTACATGTAGAGCTACTCTAACTGCACATTTCATCTAATATACACTAAACTCTCACTTGGCTTTAATTAATACAACTTTTAATGATTGCTGAGGTCAAAGTTAATCCTTACTGTTATGTTGTTAGCAAAATAGCAGTTTATAGCTACTAATGTGTTAACACACTCTTTTACTCACACAAAATTTATCATAGTATTTAACACAAATCTCACATAAAACAAAGCATTCATTGGATTATTGTATAAAACAAAAGGGAAACATACAATAATGATAAAAATGCTCATATTTTTATCTACCTTCAGCAACCATGTGAACTACATAGTCTACTATAGTTAACTCAGGAATCATCTATGATTAGTTGATGACTGTAAACATAGATGAAGTAGACTTTTGAAAAGTATTTATTAGATATTTTATTTTTTGCTTTTTTTCATACTCATTGGAAAAGGTGAGAATAGAGAAAAGCAACATTGACTCAAATGAAGACAAACCAGAGGCAGGAGACAGTATTTGTCATTAGAGGGATATGAAATATTTAAGTGCGTGTTGACTTAGGTTTTGGGTTAAAGTGTCTTCCAGCGTCATAAGCCAAGATTGATGACATGGTTCATAATTGTTTTGGCTGAATTTTACTGGGATTTTCAGTTCTGTATGTTTTTTATGCTAAGGCCTTCTGTTTGGGCCCCTCTGACACAGTGTATACCACCACTGACAAGAACTCAAGCCTGGGGTTTGGAATAAGTGCTATGATCACTGGGCAAACATGCATGCACTGCAGTGTGTGTTCTATGATCTCAAATGTCAGTATACTTTAATTTATTCCAGGCTCATATAGAACACTTTTTATATCACTCACCCCTTCGAGTTGAGTCATTTCTTTTAGTGATGTATCTGCAGTCGATCTCCTCATAGACTGTCTCAGTCAGAGTCTTACACCTCCTCTTAGAGAGCACTGTGAGAAAGACAGAGAGAAACATGGAGCCAGTTCAGTAGAAGAGAAGACTGATGACAGATTGAAGGACTAATGATGTTTAGAGAATGTACAGAAAGTGGATTGTAGATGATCTCTGACTCTCTCTACCTCTCCTGAGCACTCTGTTCTGGTAAAACAGCACAACCAGAAGCACTAAGGCCAGGAAGAGCAGCACTCCCAGAACCAGGAGAGACACTGGATAGATGGATGAAATAGGCAGAAGAGTTTCTTCATTCAGGAGTTTCTTTGTTGGCTGAACAACTGAAAATAAAAACAGAAACTGTGTAGAGCACTGAGAAGTTTATTTAGAAATATTTAGGAAAATTACTTAAGAGACCAACCGGTCGTGGTGGTGATAGTTTTTGTTGTGGGTGCAGTAGTAGAAGGTACAGATATGCCTTTAGAAACAGGGAAAAACACAAACTTGGTTTTGCATGTTTTATATCTGTGAGGTGTCTTCCCCATCTAACTTCATTGAGGCAGTTAGAGCTTTTTCATATTATATGTAAATGAAACAATCTACACATACACTATATTGCCAAAAGTATTTGCTCGTCTGCCTTCACACGCATATGAACTTGAGTGACATCCCATTCTTAATCCATAGGGTTTAATATGATGTCGGCCCACCCTTTGAAGCTATAACAGCTTCAACACTGTTGGTGTTGACTGGCAGTTCTGATTATTACTTATTACAATTTAAGCATTTGATATATTAAACTAACATTAGGTAACATATACAAAGGTGAAACATTGTTTTCTGTGCAGCCTTGCAGAATATTAACACTGGAATAAAAGAGGTTTGATTCGAGTCAAAAACTCCTCTGACCTGCACAGCTGACTCCAGCATCCTGCCTGTGGGAGCAGTCAGTGTGGTTCTTCAGGGAGTGAGTACAGTCCCACAGGTGAATCTCATTCCCTCTACACTTCACTCTGTTCAGCCAGATAGGCCCTTCACCAGCACTAAAGAAAATACTCCCATAAGCAATCATTGGCCCACAGCCCAGCTGCCTGTGGACCACCTGAGCATCCCTGATGTCCCACAGATCAACACAGACGGAGCCCCACGTAACATTATGAAACACCTCCAGCCTCCCTGAGAAGCTTCCTTCTCCTCCTCCTTTCAGCCTGAGAGGCAGGTGATCACACATATCACACAGGAGGACACTTAGAAACTTAATAGTTAAATCTTGTATATTCAAACTCATTTGTTCAGTATAATTTGTCCAGGTAAATGAGATATAAAAGTTGTATATGCTAAGGAAAAATTAAATAAGTTTCATTAGACTTTGATTTTATTTATTTGCCAGCTTTCACTGTCAGTAAAACTGAACATGTCTAATATTTCAGATAAAAAGCTCTGATTGGCCTTGATAGAATCTTTTCATTAAAGGTTATGAATCATAAAGAGAAGCTATTCATTAAAATGACATTGATTTTTATTATCTTAAAAAAAGATTAATTGTACATTATTTTATTGAGACGTTTGTTATTGTAGTGTCTTACTTGAGCATTACTGCTGGTGTGGAGGTAAAAAGCATGCTGGATGAGCAGGTGGTAAGCTTCTCTTGTCTGTAGTAATAAAATACAGTTCACTGAACAATTTAACTTACAGACTGATCTCTCTGGGCATTTAGTCTTGTAGCCTCACTTTCACTGTTAACATTTCTGTTCATGGCACTGTATAAAAAAAACAATATTAACTGTGGAAAGTAACTGCTTACCTGAGCAGGTAATGTGAGCCACCTCATCGCGATTATCACAGTAGTTCTCTCTCCAGGGTGAAGATGGGTAATGCCACAGAGTGGAGTCATGTTTCCTACATTTCAGATCATCCAGCCAGTTAGGAGCTGATTCCAGTCTCGCTAATCTAGAATCCTCTTTCAGGTCACATAAATATTCTGTTCTTGCAATTCTAATCCAAACAAACCAAAACTGAGGTCAGTTTTATACACAGAGCATCTGTAAATTTTAATATCTTGCAGCACATCTGTCTGGAACTCATAATGTTTTACTCATAATATTTTCACTCCTTTATTTAGGTTTTTCCTTTAGTTTGTCATCACTCTGTATATATTTAATATACATATATTCATCAGACACACCAAGATAAAAAATGAAGATTTTAGTAAAGACCTGTTGTCACTACTTTGTGAACACTTCGGTGTAGTTTTAAATTCACTGCTTTATGATGCACCTTCAAACAAAACAAACAAAAGTATAAATGTTTAGAATGTTTAGAAGGTTTAGAAGATACATTTTAGCTCACTTTACCTGAACACACGACTCCTACATCCTCCTCGTGTCCACATTCATCCACTCCACAGCACTGAAATCTGCAGTTCCACAGGGATGTCTCATTCCCCTCACACTCCACTTCATTCAGCCATATGGGTCTAGTTCCAGGTCCAAACTGGGCTGGTACCGGAGCACTAAGGGGTCATTCCACACTGCAGCTGTCTGCAGACCACCTGCGCATCCTTAAACATCACACTGTCCCCCATGAGCTGCTGTGGAAAATCTCCAGCCGTCCTGCACAGTCTCCCCCAGAACCAACCAGTCTGATGGACCTACATACACACACACACACACACACACACACACACACACACACACACACACACACACACACACAAAAGGGAAACAGCCATAGCCCAGCTGTCTGCAGACCACAGAGGCCTCAGACTCACTCCAGGAGTCCAGCAGAACTCTCCTCCAGTTCTGCCTGAAGTACACCTCCACCTCTCCCTCACACTCCATCCCTCCAGACAACCGCACTTGTCCCTCATGAAATGCCAGAGAGGAACCTGAATAGGAAAAAAAAATCACTTAACTAAAAACCTTTGACTGAGGGTACCTTACGCAGGCATTTCTGAGATGGACTACACAATTATAACTGCAGATGTCTCCATCATCATGTTTATGAGAGCATGCAGTTCGACTCCATGATGAAATGGGACATTTTGACAGGTGTGTTTCGTTCCTCTGACACTCAAACACATCAGCCCAGATCTGGCCAATCCCATCCCCAAACCAGTCTGACCCCAACACAGACACAGCACTCCCACAGTTCAGCCCACACTCAGAGGACACTGGCAGCTCTCATATCCCAGTTAACATCACACACTGTGCCCCACTCACTGAGGTACTGGAGATCCTCTCGACCAGAACGAAAGTCAGAGCCGCTCACCAGCCGAGCCCCTGTGCGACCTGAACACACGGTTGCATTACCTTGCTCGATCAGTCCATGAATCTGTTCCAGAATTTTTTGGCTCATATCTGTATTTCTTTGTGAATTCCAATCTAGCCTTCCAATTCTTACTGCTGATGAATAATTTGTATCTTGTGGAATGGTCTCCATATTTTTACTCTCAAGACTTCTTTGAATGTTGCATTTTGATACTCTCACCCCTGGTCATTCCAAATTGTTGAAACAAAAGGTGCCACATTTTAGGTTGTTTAAGACATCTAGATTCAAATTATCAGGATATATAATCAGAAATTCTGAGCTATCATCCTATATTCATCTTCTGAGCTCAAATCCAAATGTCTTCTGTGTATAGCAAAAGCAGAAAAATGGCCTTGCTTTTCCAGCACTTTTGGAGGACAGTGTATCTATCATAGGTAATTCAACTTAAAATAATAGAAAGTTCAGAGTCTGTACCAGAACATATTAATCCCACATCATTGTCATGGGTGCAGTTGTGTTTGAATGAAGATGTCTTTGGGCAGACTGAAATCTCAGATTCATCCCCTCCACATTGAAGCTCCTCTGACCACACCTGACCCTCCCCTCTTCCAAAAGCAGATGCTCCCAGCACCTCCACAGGAAACCCACAGCCCAGTTCTTGACACACAACCTCTGCATCCTGCTGGTCAAAGTCAGCATCACACACTGTGGACCAGGTCTCTCCTTGAAGCACCTCCACTCTCCCAGAGCACACATGAAGACCATCAGTAAGCCTGACCTTTCTGTGATCTGTGTATATTCAAATTGTATTCATATTGGACATATTATGTACATAAATTACAATAAAAATGTACAATAATCAAATTATAACTTATTTAATCTAGATCTATGATGAAATGTGCTAAATGCTGATCAAAACATAATAATATTCAAACCTTTGTTAATTTTAATTGTGAGGAAAAAAAACAAACTAAAAACATTTGCTATTGACTTTAAACCAAATGTTGCATATCTGAACAAACAATTTTAACATCAATGTTATAATTACAGCGACTTTCTTCCCATCCCATTGATCCACAATTTTTCAGTGTAGACTCTGATCCAGTGCACTCCACTGATCCAGGTTAGTTTTGATTTTGATCCAATAAGTTCAAAACTCTGTGGCTCCTCACACTTTAGCTGTCTGCACACCACTGTAGCCGCCCTTAAATCCCAGCCAAAAAACATACTGTTCCCCACCGTCCTCTATGAAGAACCTCCACTGTCCCAGCACATTGACTGCCCCCATTCACCAACCTCACACTGTCTGTATAAGACAGGCAGTTGTTCAAATGTTGAAACGTACGGTGGCCAAGAAGACCTAACAACAAACTGCAAATAAAAATCAGCTGCCAATAATACTTTCACAAAAAATTACAACATGGGTGCTGCATTTTACAAACACTCTACAAATTCGTAGACACTCTATAAACTCAGAAAGCACTTTCATCAAATCAAATTTATTTGTATAGCGCTTTTTACAACGGATGTTGTTGCAAAGCAGCTTCACAGAATTCCAGAAAAGACAGAGTTTTAACAAGAAGTGTAAAAAACCCCCAGGTGAGCAAACCAGGGGTGATAGTGGCAAGGAAAAACTCCCTCACAACTGAGGAAGAAACCTTGGGAGGAACCAAGCTAACCAGGGGGGGGGACCCATCCTCCTCTGGTCAAACTACCTACAAATGATTATACTACTAATATTAATAGCAGTAGTATTAGTAGCAGTAACAGCTAGGAGTCTATGAAAACATCAGAGTAGGATGGGCAGTTGGTCCAATGAAGGTGGTGGTAGCTGGGGCGTGTGCAGCTGGTCTGAAGAGGGTAGCAGAAGGGCTCGACAGTCAGTCGTCCATCAGTGTCTGGCCGGATATGTGGGGGGTTGTATACTCGGAAAAAAGGCAGGGAGAGGGAATTAGTTTTATTCTGTCTGTTGTATGTAAAACAGGAAATGTGAGTATTTCCAGAGTGTGGCTAATGACTCCGGCAGATCTGATTATGACAGCTTAACTAAAAGGAGAGAACCAGAAGGACATACAGACACGAGAGCACTCTGAAACAGTTTGGCATCCCTCCGCTCCACCGTCCACAAACCTGAGTAACCGCGTGCGAGCAGCGGGACAACAGCACCAGCGTCTCAGTGTCCATGGACCCCTGGATCTGCTGCCTTTATTAAAGGGGGAACATTACCTACCAAAAGCTAAACTGAACAAGTGAATTTTCAGCCTAGTCTTAAAGATTGAGTCCCAAACATTTTCTGGAAGATCATTCCAGAGTTTGGGGGTTTTATACGAAAAAGCTCTTCCCCTAGCTGCAGCCTTATGAATTCTAAGAACTATTAATAAGCCAGCACTCTGTGGTCTGAGTAGTTGTGATGGCTCATAATGGGAAATAAGGTCTTGCAGGTACTTGGGAGCAAGACCATGTAGGGCTTTATATGTCAAAAAGAATTTTATAATCAATACAGAATTTAACAGGCAGCCAATGAAGTAATGATAGCACTGGACTGATATGATCAAATTTTCTAGTTTTAGTGACTGCACTGGCTGCAGCGTTTTAGACTAGTTGAGGTTTGCTTAGATTCCTGCTTGTACATCCTGACAGTAGTGCATTACAGTAGTCTAGCCTAGAAGTAATAAAGGCATGTACTAGTGTTTCTGCATCATGTAGGGACAGGGCATTTCTTATCTTGCCAATGTTGCGAAGATGTAAAAAAGCTGTTCTGGTGATGCTGCCTATGTGTTGATCGAATGATAAATCTGAATCTATTATAACGCCAAGATTTTTTGCTGCTGAGCCAGGTGTAACTGGAAAATTAAATCTGGCCAATTTTGCACCCAGAAGGAGAACCTCTGTTTTGTTACTGTTTGATAGGAGGAAGTTCCGTAACATCCAGCATTTCACGCCTTTTACACAGTCCTCCATTTTCTTTAACCTATATTTGTCATCAGGCTTGGCTGATATGTACAGTTGCATATCGTCTGCATAACAATGAAAGTTAATACCATGGTTACTTATAACTGTGCCTAACGGTAACATGTATAGTGTAAATCATAATGGTCCTAAAATAGACCCCTGTGGAATTCCAAATCTTACTTTTGAATAATTGGAAGACAAATTGTTTACACTGACGAACTGATAATGTTCTGTTAGATAAGATTTGAACCATGATAGGGCTGTCCCTGTGATTCCAACCATGTTTTCTAACCTTTCTAGGAGAATGTTGTGGTCTATTGTATCGAAAGCTGCGCTGAGGTCAAGTAGCACTAACAGGGATATGTAGCCTTGATCAGAGGCAAGAAGAAGATCATTAGTTATCTTAACCAGAGCTGTCTCAGTGCTGTGGTGTGGCCTGAATCCAGATTGGAATTTTTCATATATATAGTTCTTATGTAGATATGAACGAAGTTGTTGGGTCACAGCTTTTTCTAAGATCTTAGATATAAATGGTAAGTTAGAAATAGGCCTGTAGTTAGACAAAACGCTAACATCAAGATTTGATTTCTTGATTAGAGGTTTGATAACTGCTAGTTTAAAAGCTTTGGCAACATGACCCAGACAAAGTGATGAGTTTACTATAGTTAAAAGAGGGTTTATAATGACTGGCAGTACTTCTCATCAAAATGACAACACCTAAACTACATTGCACAAATGCGATGCAAATACAGAAAAGACACAACTTCAGAAATGCTGATAAGCCAGTCACAACACATCAGAAATATTTCTGGAGGACACTCAAAGAGGACTGAGCCATTCAGACTTTTAAATTCTATGCAGCACATTCATAGATAAAAATAAGTTAACTCATATGAGCAGATTACTACTGTTATTGTATTGTAATGGGAATTAGTTCAAGAGAGTTGTCATGATTGGCCCCTCCCAGTCTTCCATGTGCATCTGTTAACATGTCCATGTGCTCCTTTGTTTGGTTTCCTCCCAGTCCAGCCCCCTTGTTTTCTTGACTCTGCCCCTGATTTGTTTCACCTGTTCTCCACCTGTGTCTTGTGAACCATCGTTATCCCTGTTGTATTTAAGCCCTGTGTTTTCCTCTATGTGTTTGCTGGTCTTTGTTGGATGTAAGGTTTGTGTTGGAAGTGTATGGCCTGTTTAGAGTTCTGTGTTCATTTTTGTCATGTCTGTGCCTCCTGCTCTCTGTATTGGCTCTCTGACCATGAACTGTTCTTACCCTGATTATGGATTTGCACTTAATAAATCTCGCTTCTCTTAGCACATGCGTCTGCCTCATCACTCCTTGTTACAAGAGTAACTGTAAAAGTTTTAACTAGTAGTACCAGATAATTACAGTTCAGCTACATGTCAGAAAACAAACTAGCCAGCCAGGTTAACAATGAAATTGCGATGTGAGTGTCCACGGTCTTATTCTGTCACTGATTTTCAGTTACTGATATTCTATCCCTTTTGAGCCTATTGAGTCTTCCAGAAATATTTCTATTGTGTTGTGACTGGCTTTGCATTGTCTCTGAAGTTGTCTGTGTTTTCTTTATTTGCAGTGTATTTCTAAAATGTAGCTCTGATGAAGCCATGTTGATGAAAGTGTTTTCTGTATTTGCAGCACATTTATGAAATGTAGTTTGTGTCATTATTTTAATGGAAGTGCCTCTGTGTTTTGCAGTTGGGTCTTCTCAGCCACTATAGAAATGAAATATGTTGAATTTTTTACTTGTGAACAAAACCAGCACAGACCAGTCCCACATCATTGTCATGGGAGCAGTTGTGCTTGAGTGATGATGATTTTGGACAGAAGTGAATCTGTGATTCGTTGCCTCTACACTGAAGCTCCTCTGACCACACCTGACCCTCCCCTCTGCCAAAAGCAGCTGCTCCCAGCACCTCCACAGGAAGCCCACAGCCCAGCTCACGAAACACTTCCTCTGCATCCTGCTGGTCAAAGTCAGCATCACACACTGTGGACCAGGTTTCTCCTTGAACAACCTCCACTCTCCCAGAGTAGTGAGAACCACCAATCAGACTGACTCCTAATATATTATCAGAAGAGAATCAAGATAATTCAGTAGTTAAAACATTACAAAATGTTGCATGTCCAAACGTTGTCAAAGTACTAGAATTTTGGTTATTGATACCAGTGAAATTACATTATTCGTGACAGCTGGTTTGATATATCAACAAAAACAATAAATGCATTGAGGAGATACTCCTTTATTTTAACCTTTGTTTGAAAAGTAACAACATAAACAATAATAGTAAGTCACCTTCAAGCACTTAACAATCATAAACAGTGGTTTTCATTATTCACATGTATTGTTACAATGTTATGTTAAATTTATATAATTATACATTTAAATCTAATAAGATTGAGGACTGTGTAAAAGACATAAATGACTGGATGCCAAGTAAAAGAGGTTATACCTTTTGGAACAAAAGCAGCTAAAATCAAAGTATCTGGTTTAATGGTTAAAAGTTATTATCTTTTCAGTTTGATCAGGTAAATTTGTGAAAGACCTGGCTTCTCAATAGGTCCTGTCCTGTCATTCAATGCACATGTAAGCATTATTACTAGAATAGCTTTCTTTCACTTTGCCAAGTTAAGATGTACTATCACCAGAGGACAATGTAATAATTTAAGTTAAATTCTGCACTCAACCCAAAGTTCTGGTACTGACATAAAAAGCTTTAAACATCCTCACCTCCCCAGAACTGAATATACATATTGCTTGCTATGAAATTTTACATAGATCACAAGGTGCTGGCATGCTTTTAGTATATCAAATTAACAAAGTTACAACGGGAGGTAGAGCTTATTCCTGCAACCTCCCCCAGTATGGAATAATAACTTTATTGTTTTTTGCAAATATTTACTCATTTTAAATTTGATGCCTGCAATACGTTCCAAAGAAGTTGGGACAGAGGCAACAAAAGACCGGGAAAGTTGAGGAATGCTCAAAAAACACCTGTTTGGAACATTCCACAGGTGAGCAGGTTAATTGGAAACAGGTGAGTGTCATGACTGGATATAAAGGGAGCATTGCTGAAAGGCTCAGTCATTCACAAGCAAAGATCACCACTTTGTGAACAACTGCGTGAGCAAATAGTCCAAAAGTTTAAGAACAACATTCCTCAACATGCAATTGCAAGGAATTTAGGGATTTCATCATCTACAGTCCATAATATCATCAAACGCAGTGGTGGACAGTAACTAAGTAAATGTAATTAGTTACTGTACTTAAGTAGTTTTTTCGTGTATCTGTACTTTACTTAAGTTTTTCCATTTTGGGCGACTTTTTACTTTCACTCCACTACATTTACCTGACTTTTTACTCCACTACATTTTGAGAAATCTGTCATTCCTTTTGCTTTTAGTGTGTATAAAAATGTAAAATGTCAAAACAAAAGAACCACAAAGCATCATACCAATGCAGTGCAGCACACGGTTCAACGTCAGTGCAGCAGTGTAAAAATTTGGGAGCACATACGTCTATCTAAATGATGAACTAACCTAACTTTGTGTAAATAGACCACAATATAGAAATATGTACACATATGCAGTCATGACTGGTGTGTTTCCTTTTTCTGAATTTATACGAACACTTTCATTTTATAGTAAATTAGTTTCAGTTAGTTTATGTTTATGAACAGAGACCTACAGATCAATACAGTAAAGGAAAACTTTTTTGTGAACCTATGTTTAAAGCAAGTTTTTCTTTAAGCTTGTACCTAAGTTACAAAGTAATCTCAAACTGAAACTTTCTTGTTTGTAAAAGTGATTTCAGAGCCACTTGGTTCTCCCTGATGGAAACTGTTTAACTTCAGTGTTTTGTGCTTATGATCATTTTAATAGATGTCAGTGTCACTAATTATCCATCCATCCATTTTCTAAGCCGCTTCTCCGTCAGGGTCGTGGAGGACCAGAGAGGACCCTGGTCGCCCGGCCGGGGAATCGAACCCAGGCCCTCCTTGCTGTGAGGCGACAGTGCTACCCACCACGCCACCGTGCCGCCCTGCGTCACTAATTAATGACATTCTATTAAAAGACTGGTTTACCAAGAGAGACACTGGAGGATTTTCACATAAAATGAATTCATGAAGCAAGTCTTGTTACAAAAATGATAACAGGGCATCAGAGCCATAATTACTCTTTTAGTACTTTTACTTTCAATACTTAAGTACATTTGAAGGCAAATACTTTTGTACTTTTACCCAAGTTGAGCTCTAGAGTAAGGACTTCTACTTTTACTGGAGTAATATTTTACCTTGGGTATCTCTACTTTAACTCAAGTACATGATTTGTGTACTTTGTCCACCTTTGTTCACGAGGCAGCTTTCAGATTTAAAACACGTGATTGGTCAGCTGAGACATGAATGCTTGAGTCCTCCATTCAGGTCTCCATGCAGCTCCTCTGTGATGCTTCATGTACAGCAGTTTGTAAAAGTAAAGACCCTGATTTGCTGCAGGTGTTGGCTTTGGTGGACACTGAGACAGAGACACGACCTAAACAGATGATGTACTTTGATTTAAATAAGCAGTAGTTTCATATGATTGAGTACAAGAACTATCAGCTCTGTGGCTCAAATAAGCTTTTCCTCCGTGGGGCTCTGAGAGAGGGAGACTAAGGAGTGAAGGGAATTCGGTTCAAAGAAAAAAAGCAAGAAATAAGAGAAATCAGAAACAGTCCAGTCAATAACTAATCTTCTCTACAATTTAGTTGCCTCCAATTTTCTTCGACCTCCTAGAGCTGGTGGTATCGTGTGACTGGGTCCTAATGCAGTTTCTTTAAAGTGGGATTGTCTGCTAAGGTCGCTGATCTCTCTCTCTCTCTCAGTTTATAGTAGACTGAATCGAACCCCTGGATCGACTTGCCTAGGTCAGAGTCTTTAGGATGTGAAATATCCGGTCCCAGCGCTGCTAGAGAGAGAGAGAGAACACACCTGTGGCCATGCAGTCTCCGGCTGTCCACAACACGAGGTGCTGAACTTGGACAGCTCCTGTCAGCACCTTGGATAGCTGCTCTTGATCACGAGGCATCGGGAAAATGGATCCGGTGGGAACCCTGGACCCGCCATCGGCCGCATCTCTAGATGAAGGGATTAAAGCAGGATTTTGGGAGTGAGGTTGTAAAAACATTTGGTCAGAGTGTAAATTATGCTGCTCTTGTCCACTAGAGTGTCTGATGGTCTTGATGTTCTGTTCATAATCTGTAATGGAACCAGTGAATTTACACTGAAACCCACTGTAGCACGGCATGTGCTACCCCGGGCTCAAGGAGGGCGCTGGATGCAGGGTTCAAGGTGACAGCAGCCATTTATTTTTCCCCAAAACAAACAAACACAACCAACCAACACTAAGCTGGACACTTTTCAGAGGCTCCAGCTGGCCTGCTAGACTTTTCAGTCCTTCTCTTCAGCGGAGATTTTCAGCTCTGCCGTCTTTAGCTGCTGCTCGTCCCTCACTCCTCTGTTCCTTCACAGCTCTTTATAAAGGCGCTCAAGCAGCTGCCCGCCGGCTTTGCGCTCCGCCACCTCCACACTCGCTGGTCTCTCCCCAGCGTCCACGCCGAGGTGCGTCGCCGCTGAGTGTTCAGGCCCCGCCTTTCTGCTGGCTCTCTTGGCCGTCATCGTCGGGGTCCAGGGGGCAATCGCATGCTACACCCACTAAATCCTCCATGAGCTGCTCACAGCTTCACATGTTAATCAGTGCAGTGACGCACAGCCACATTTCAAGAGTTCAACTAAACATTTCAGCTTTTTACTTCATTTTTAATTTAATTTAGTTCACAAACAAGCAATTTTTACATTTCACAAAAGCTGGTGTTATTAAAGGGTTAAATTTAAGTTTATTTTATTTCACATTTAAGTAAAGAAGAATCTGTAAATGATCTGACACTGTTGTTCATCTTAAAGACAGAGATGCTGTAAAAATGTTACTCATTATTTAAGTAGTGAAACAGCTTTCAAACACAAAAGCATAAAACACCGTCCACTAAAAGACCATAAATAATGGGTTTTCAGCTGCAGATACTTTTCAGTTAGACGCTGTGTTTATTTTCCACCGCTTATCCACACAAAGAACAGCATCCTGTATATACTGTCAAAACCAGATACTGTACAGGTACATTTAATGTCCTTCAAGGTACAAACAGTGTAAATGTACCTTCAAAGGTACAACAAGGCTGTTAAGGTCCAGTTGTGCCTTAAATTAGTTTTAACATTTACTTTCCCAAATGAACTGTACACACGTTTGCATTTTCATGACCTAATATATTAAAATAGAACAATAAAATAAAATGTTTGGAGTCAGTACAAAGTTTGTGGAGTTAATGTAACTTAAAAAATACAAGTGTAATGAAATACGCTATAATTATGTTTTGAGGGTTCCCGGTCCTGACTGATACCATACCGCCAGCTCTAGGAGGGTGAAGGCTAGCACGTGTCAGTAATTCCCTCTCTGGCCACCAGAGATCTCTCTCTCCCGAGTACCAGCCCTGTTCCCAGGTTTGGTTCACCTGCACCCCATTACCCCTCAGTCAGTCTCACCTTAAATACTCCCCAAACTCGGCTAAGCAGAGTGAAGTATTGCCAGTGCTTTGGAGTCTGACTACTGAGTGTTTGTTTAGTTTGCTCCTCTGGTGTTTTGAGCTTCTGCCTGACTTTTTGTAACCTGCTTTTTGCTTTTTGTCCTTTTTGCATTGTCTGCCTGGCCGTTCAGACTGATTCACTGGTATGAGCTTTTTACCTTAAGAAACCTGAACATGGGTCCCTCACAGTTATGTTACACTATCACTAGTCTATGTACAGAGCCAGTTTAAATGGAGCCTGGACGCTTCCTATTTCTCCTGTTATACCAAAACATGACACTGTTATAAAGTGTTTAGAGTTCAGAAGCACTAAACGTAAAACAGTAAGGAAGCATTGCTGTTTTGTGGATTTTTCTATATAAAAATGATTAAAGGATTTACCAACTACAGTTTTGCACAAAAGCTGCAAAGGAGCCCATTCATTTTGAACTCACTCAGGAGTGCTTTCTAGTAAACCTGGAAGATATTACTGAGCTGTCCCTTTCTGCAGTTTGATTCTTTTTTCAAGTTTGTTATTTTTTTCTAGAGAATAATTTAATCATAGATTCATAAATATTTTGTCCTAATGGCAAGTTATGTCACAGTCAGAGAATTATTGTAAATACTGTATATGTGTGTGTGTGTGTACATACACATACATATCACGTGTGTGTGTGTGTGTGTGTGTGTGTGTGTGTGTGTGTGTGTGTGTGTGTGTGTGTGTGTAAAATATTATTAGCTTGACTTTAAATGCTAATTAAGATGCTTTTTTTTACAATGCAAAACAAATTACTTTCTAGGGTAAACATAATTTGTGTTGTCACAGCAAAACATTTATACCACAATTTAATCAGTTACATTATAAGAAATTCAAGATTTAAAATAAAAAAATAAATCAAATTTTAAAAAATTAGTATATAAAAGATGCAGTATCTATAATGCCTGTGTGGACATAATCTCAAATAATCATCACAATATTCTCAAAATAATTACAGGTTTGCAAATAGTGTGAGAGAGAAAGACCAGATCACTTTATGACAGTATAGTACAGTATTAGGGGAGTAATAATGTGCTAGAACTGCTCTGTAAACAGTTATAAGGAGCTGCCTGATTCTAAATGTTAACACTGACAAAGAAACTGTCTGTAACTCAGTCAGTGTGTTAATTTAGCAGCTCATACAAAGCTATAAAAGAATTTTTTGGTATAAAATGCTTTTCATGAATTTAAAATGTTGAATAAAAACACACATACACATGCAGGTGTTTAATTCCACTATGTTCTGTTTGTGATGTGTAAAGCTATAATTAGGAGTACTTAGGCTTAATAAAATATATTGAATTCTGATCTAAAACAAACTCATTTCTTCCATTTGAAGAGATCTCAGCGTAATTTCCTGAGGAAGAACTCTCAGTGTGTCCACTCTTGTTCACATGATTCATCTCTGTCTGAGGCTCCTCCTCCACATCATGATAATCTGAAAAATAAATAATCAGTGGATGGATGGATGGATGGATGGATGGATGGATGGATGGATGGATGGATGGATGGTAACAAGTTGTTCACTAAATTAATCTCTTTTTTTTCTTTAATCTTTTATCTAATTTTTCTTTCAGTGTTTTTTACAACAGTTTTTATTCCTATATTTATTAAAACTCCACCATAATGCTAAGATGTTCCATGTGTTACAGAACTGCCAGTGAATACTGAATGAGTTTACTTCAGTCTGATTCCTCTCTATGGTGGTCTTTAGTGCAGGACTCTCAACTCTGGTCCTGGAGGGCTGCTGTCCAAACACACCTGATTTCACTCGTCCATTATTTACTATGTTTACTCTGGACACCAACCCATCAGAACCTTCAGTTCTACAGATCTACACAGTGCCCTTAAATAAAAACAACAACCACCAAAAACACAAGCAACTCTGTTTTAGTTTTGAGCATCTGGACTGTCGCATCACTCTTAGAACACAGTCAGACAGATGTAGAGAGGACTGATTACTTCCAGTCCTGTCTACAGAGCAGTGTGGCACTAATCATCTGTCACCACTAAAAGAAATGTAGCTGTACTTATTTTATGAATGAATAAAGACAGCAGGTTTTATAAAAACAACAAAAAAGGTTCTACAGCAAAATAAACATTATATGTTTATCATTGATAACTAAACTCATTTATCGCTAGACTTCCTGTGCACTTGAATCATTTCCTCTACCAATCACACTCATGTACATCTGGATTGTAGCAGCATACACAACATTCCCCTCACCAACAAGGGGAAATTTTAACAATAAGCAAAAAAAACAGACATTGTACTATATTGAAGTTTCAGTTCAAATTATTTTTAACATTAAATTTATGTATTAATTAATTAAAACCTACCTGTCATAATGTTGGAGTTTGGTCCAGCAGTAACAGCATCATCATAGTTATCTGTCATGTCTTCTGTCAAGATGTGGAGATAAAAGTAATTAAATCAGCTTCAGTATCATCAGTGACTGTGTTCATGTTTGAGATTACAATGTTGTTACATTGCAAGTCAAACCTGTTTCAACAGCTGAGCTCTGATCAGCAGTGATGACATCATCATAATTCTCTGCTACGTCCTCTACAACAAAACAGAGATATTTAGATAATCAAAGCTACATTTTGAATGACTGTAGGTGTGTGTGCGAGTAGTATTCATCAGCTGTTTCAAACATTATCTTTGAATATATCAACATTGAGCCTAACATTAGCTTTAGCACCAATAGCTTTTAACAAGGTTTTTATTTTTTCAAAGTCAGATTTTAAAAAAGCCCTTGCTGAATTGAGGTCTTGGCATTGAGGAAGGGTTTGGATGCTTTTGGGATCTTCAGAGCTAAGTCATCTGAAGCAGTATGCTCATATTAGTGTCTCCTAAGGCAAACAGGTCTGGAGTGAAGACCCAGACTAATATGATTCAAAATCCCTATGATCGAAGGAGTCAAGTTATCATATACCCTACCCAGGACAGGGTTACCAAGACCTACCCCTTGAACCATGCCTTGGGGTAGCGTTCCTTTGCGAGCGCCTTGTGGCCAGGCAGCACAGGTAACCCAGCCAGGTCCTGCCCAAAAAGGCAATGTAGGGGGACCATATGGGCCCACAACCAACAAGGTTTAGCATAAAGGACAGGTGCAGTGCCTTATAGACAGTGGGAGATGGTGAGAAGCTCCTTGCCAGCATAGAGCCCTGTAGTGGAAATAAGCTCTTGCCATTTGGGATGTTACCTCACCGGTGGGAAAGGAGAAGTAGCTTTTTGCAGGATTGCTGAGAGGTACCAACTAGATGTAGTTGTGCTCATCTCCATTCACAGTGTCAGCCCTGGAACCGAAAACCTTGATAGGGTAGGTCCTTCTCCTACTTAGAACTTGCACAGGGTGAAAGGCACTGGGCAGGTGTGAGGGTATTCACAAGCCCCTGGCTGGCTAGTGTGAAGTTTGTCCCAGTGGACGAGAGGGTCGCCTCAATGCAAATAAAAATCGCAGGGAGAAAAACTGACTGGTGTGAGTGTTTATGAGCCACAGAACAGTTTGGAGTATTCAACCTTCTTGAAGTAAGTGGAGAAGGTTCTAGAAATGACCACACCTACAGACTCCATAATCTTGCTGGGAGAATTCAATGCACACATCGGCAATGACTGGGCACCATATTTAGGGTTGCCCACTGCTCCGGGCAAGTGTGCCCCCTACTGTGTGTGTTCACTAAGGTGCATGTTTGTGTGTTAATGGGTTAAATAAACTTTAGGAAGTTGTGGGGGACAGGATTGTCTGGGATTCTTTGCTTTTCCTACTGCTACGGCAACTCTAGCTAGCATTGTAGGAAGATGAATGAATGATTGAATGATTTTATATTGTATGAAGATTTATTTTAAACATATATACAATTAAATTCACTGCAGCTCCACAAACAGTCCATAGAATTAATACGGTCACATTTTTTATTAATGGTTTTTAATTTCTTTTTAATTTCTACTCTGTTCTAAACTAAAACCCCAGAACAGAAACCCACCTATGACACTCCCAGAGATCTGTCTAGCAGTGATGACATCATCATAGTTATCTGCTATGTCGTCTTTTTCTGCTTCACCTAAATCAAATAAAAGCAGACTGACTTTACAAACAGTGCAGTCATATTTTCACATACTAAATTTCACATTTAGTATAAAGTTAAAATCATGGAATTTAATCAATAAAGGAACCCACATATCAGACCACTGGTGGTGACATCATCATATTCTGATTTCACTCCAGTCAGAGACTTTGCTGTAAAAAGAGCAAAACTGATCACTTTTAATTACATTTAAAAATATAATACTCATTCAGAGAGGTTTTAATGTAACAATAACAATTTTAGAACTCAGTCTTCAGTGTGTGACTCCATTAAGATTACGCAAGAAATTTCTAACAGAAACGTCTCCTCTAGAGAGTCAGCATTAATGAGAAGTTCAGAACAGTTAAAGAGAAGCTAAGCGCATTTCTAAATTTCTAATTTGAATGTAGTTTTAGGTCCTCCTACCTGAGAGAAGCTCCTCATCCACATCCTCATATCCTGAATGCTGTTCCTCAGAGAGGACACTTCCTGTTAGAGGAGAGCAGAACTCTGGCATTTAGCTGTGTGTAGCTAACACGTGTAGCACAATGGAAGCGCCACAAAATGTAGTTAAAAATTAAAAACAACAACACGAGCAACTCTGTTTTAGTTTTGAGCATCTGGACTGTCGCATCACTCTTAGAACACAGTCAGACAGATGTAGAGAGGACTGATTACTTCCAGTCCTGTCTACAGAGCAGTGTGGCACTAATCATCTGTCTCCACTAAAAGAAATGTAGCTGTACTTATTTTATGAATGAATAAAGACAGCAGGTTTTATAAAAATTAAATGTATGTATTAATTAATTAAAACCTACCTGTCATAATGTTGGAGTTTGGTCCAGCAGTAACAGCATCATCATAGTTATCTGTCATGTCTTCTGTCAAGATGTGGAGATAAAAGTCATTAAATCAGCTTCAGTATCATCAGTGACTGTGTTCATGTTTGAGATTACAGTGTTGTTACATTACAAGTCAAACCTGTTACAACAGCTGAGCTCTGATCTGCAGTGATGACATCATCATAATCTGCTACGTCCTCTACAACAAAACAGAGATATTTAGATAATCAAAGCTACATTTTGAATGACTGTAGGTGTGTGTGAGTAGTATTTATCAGCTGTTTCAAACATTATCTTTGAATATATCAACATTGAGCCTAACATTAGCTTTAGCACCAATAGCTTTTAACAAGGTTTTTATTTTTTCAAAGTCAGATTTTAAAAAAGCCCTTGCTGAATTGAGGTCTTGGCATTGAGGAAGGGTTTGGATGCTTTTGGGATCTTCAGAGCTAAGTCATCTGAAGCAGTATGCTCATATTAGTGTCTCCTAAGGCAAACAGGTCTGGAGTGAAGACCCAGACTAACATGATTCGAAATCCCTATGATCGAAGGAGTCAAGTTATCATATACCCTACCCAGGACAGGGTTACCAAGACCTACCCCTTGAACCATGCCTTGGGGTAGCGTTCCTTTGCGAGCGCCTTGTGGCCAGGCAGCACAGGTAACCCAGCCAGGTCCTGCCCAAAAAGGCAACGTAGGGGGACCATATGGGCCCACAACCAACAAGGTTTAGCATAAAGGACAGGTGCAGTGCCTTATAGACAGTGGGAGATGGTGAGAAGCTCCTTGCCAGCATAGACCCCTGTAGTGGAAATAGGCTCTTGCCATTTGGGACGTAACCTCACCGGTGGGAAAGGAGAAGAAGCTTTTTGCAGGATTGCTGAGAGGTACCAACTAGATGTAGTTGTGCTCATCTCCATTCACAGTGTCAGCCCTGGAACCGAAAACCTTGATAGGGTAGGTCCTTCTCCTACTTAGAACTTGCACAGGGTGAAAGGCACTGGGCAGGTGTGAGGGTATTCACAAGCCCCTGGCTGGCTAGTGTGAAGTTTGTCCCAGTGGACGAGAGGGTCGCCTCAATGCAAATAAAAATCGCAGGGAGAAAAACTGACTGGTGTGAGTGTTTATGAGCCACAGAACAGTTTGGAGTATTCAACCTTCTTGAAGTAAGTGGAGAAGGTTCTAGAAATGACCACACCTACAGACTCCATAATCTTGCTGGGAGAATTCAATGCACACATCGGCAATGACTGGGCACCATATTTAGGGTTGCCCACTGCTCCGGGCAAGTGTGCCCCCTACTGTGTGTGTTCACTAAGGTGCATGTTTGTGTGTTAATGGGTTAAATAAACTTTAGGAAGTTGTGGGGGACAGGATTGTCTGGGATTCTTTGCTTTTCCTACTGCTACGGCAACTCTAGCTAGCATTGTAGGAAGATGAATGAATGACTGAATGATTTTATATTGTATGAAGATTTATTTTAAACATATATACAATTAAATTCACTGCAGCTCCACAAACAGTCCATAGAATTAATACGGTCACATTTTTTATTAATGGTTTTTAATTTCTTTTTAATTTCTACTCTGTTCTAAACTAAAACCCCAGAACAGAAACCCACCTATGACACTCCCAGAGATCTGTCTAGCAGTGATGACATCATCATAGTTATCTGCTATGTCGTCTTTTTCTGCTTCACCTAAATCAAATAAAAGCAGACTGACTTTACAAACAGTGCAGTCATATTTTCACATACTAAATTTCACATTTAGTATAAAGTTAAAATCATGGAATTTAATCAATAAAGGAACCCACATATCAGACCACTGGTGGTGACATCATCATATTCTGATTTCACTCCAGTCAGAGACTTTGCTGTAAAAAGAGCAAAACTGATCACTTTTAATTACATTTAAAAATATAATACTCATTCAGAGAGGTTTTAATGTAACAATAACAATTTTAGAACTCAGTCTTCAGTGTGTGACTCCATTAAGATTACGCAAGAAATTTCTAACAGAAACGTCTCCTCTAGAGAGTCAGCATTAATGAGAAGTTCAGAACAGTTAAAGAGAAGCTAAGCGCATTTCTAAATTTCTAATTTGAATGTAGTTTTAGGTCCTCCTACCTGAGAGAAGCTCCTCATCCACATCCTCATATCCTGAATGCTGTTCCTCAGAGAGGACACTTCCTGTTAGAGGAGAGCAGAACTCTGGCATTTAGCTGTGTGTAGCTAACACGTGTAGCACAATGGAAGCGCCACAAAATGTAGTTAAAAATTAAAAACAACAACACGAGCAACTCTGTTTTAGTTTTGAGCATCTGGACTGTCGCATCACTCTTAGAACACAGTCAGACAGATGTAGAGAGGACTGATTACTTCCAGTCCTGTCTACAGAGCAGTGTGGCACTAATCATCTGTCTCCACTAAAAGAAATGTAGCTGTACTTATTTTATGAATGAATAAAGACAGCAGGTTTTATAAAAATTAAATGTATGTATTAATTAATTAAAACCTACCTGTCATAATGTTGGAGTTTGGTCCAGCAGTAACAGCATCATCATAGTTATCTGTCATGTCTTCTGTCAAGATGTGGAGATAAAAGTCATTAAATCAGCTTCAGTATCATCAGTGACTGTGTTCATGTTTGAGATTACAGTGTTGTTACATTACAAGTCAAACCTGTTACAACAGCTGAGCTCTGATCTGCAGTGATGACATCATCATAATTATCTGCTACGTCCTCTACAACAAAACAGAGATATTTAGATAATCAAAGCTACATTTTGAATGACTGTAGGTGTGTGTGAGTAGTATTTATCAGCTGTTTCAAACATTATCTTTGAATATATCAACATTGAGCCTAACATTAGCTTTAGCACCAATAGCTTTTAACAAGGTTTTTATTTTTTCAAAGTCAGATTTTAAAAAAGCCCTTGCTGAATTGAGGTCTTGGCATTGAGGAAGGGTTTGGATGCTTTTGGGATCTTCAGAGCTAAGTCATCTGAAGCAGTATGCTCATATTAGTGTCTCCTAAGGCAAACAGGTCTGGAGTGAAGACCCAGACTAACATGATTCAAAATCCCTATGATCGAAGGAGGCAAGTTATCATATACCCTACCCAGGACAGGGTTACCAAGACCTACCCCTTGAACCATGCCTTGGGGTAGCGTTCCTTTGCGAGTGCCTTGTGGCCAGGCAGCATAGGTAACCCAGCCAGGTCCTGCCCAAAAAGGCAACGTAGGGGGACCATATGGGCCCACAACCAACAAGGTTTAGCATAAAGGACAGGTGCAGTGCCTTATAGACAGTGGGAGATGGTGAGAAGCTCCTTGCCAGCATAGACCCCTGTAGTGGAAATAGGCTCTTGCCATTTGGGACGTTACCTCACCGGTGGGAAAGGAGAAGAAGCTTTTTGCAGGATTGCTGAGAGGTACCAACTAGATGTAGTTGTGCTCACCTCCATTCACAGTGTCAGCCCTGGAACCAAAAACCTTGATAGGGTAGGTCCTTCTCCTACTTAGAACTTGCACAGGGTGAAAGGCACTGGGCAGGTGTGAGGGTATTCACAAGCCCCTGGCTGGCTAGTGTGAAGTTTGTCCCAGTGGACGAGAGGGTCGCCTCAATGCAAATAAAAATCGCAGGGAGAAAAATTGACTGGTGTGAGTGTTTATGAGCCACAGAACAGTTTGGAGTATTCCGCCTTCTTGAAGTAAGTGGAGAAGGTTCTAGAAATGACCACACCTACAGACTCCATAATCTTGCTTAGAGAATTCAATGCACACGTCGGCAATGACTGGGCACCATATTTAGGGTTGCCCACTGCTCCGGGCAAGTGTGCCCCCTACTGTGTGTGTTCAGTAAGGTGCATGTATGTGTGTTAATGGGTTAAATAAACTTTAGGAAGTTGTAGGGGACAGGATTGTCTGGGATTCTTTGCTTTTCCTACTGCTACGGCAACTCTAGCTAGCATTGTAGGAAGATGAATGAATGATTGAATGATTTTATATTGTATGAAGATTTATTTTAAACATATATACAATTAAATTCACTGCAGCTCCACAAACAGTCCATAGAATTAATACGGTCACATTTTTTATTAATGGTTTTTAATTTCTTTTTAATTTCTACTCTGTTCTAAACTAAAACCCCAGAACAGAAACCCACCTATGACACTCCCAGAGATCTGTCTAGCGGTGATGACATCATCATAGTTATCTGCTATGTCGTCTTTTTCTGCTTCACCTAAATCAAATAAAAGCAGACTGACTTTACAAACAGTGCAGTCATATTTTCACATACTAAATTTCACATTTAGTATAAAGTTAAAATCATGGAATTTAATCAATAAAGGAACCCACATATCAGACCACTGGTGGTGACATCATCATATTCTGATTTCACTCCAGTCAGAGACTTTGCTGTAAAAAGAGCAAAACTGATCACTTTTAATTACTTTTAAAAATATATAGGTTTTAATGTAACAATAACAATTTTAGAACTCAGTCTTCAGTGTGTGACTCCATTAAGATTACGCAAGAAATTTCTAACAGAAACGTCTCCTCTAGAGAGTCAGCATTAATGAGAAGTTCAGAACAGTTAAAGAGAATCTAAGCGCATTTCTAAATTTCTAATTTGAATGTAGTTTTAGGTCCTCCTACCTGAGAGAAGCTCCTCATCCACATCCTCATATCCTGAATGCTGTTCCTCAGAGAGGACACTTCCTGTTAGAGGAGAGCAGAACTCTGGCATTTAGCTGTGTGTAGCTAACACGTGTAGCACAATGGAAGCGCCACAAAATGTAGTTAAAAATTCCATCTGATTTTGTGGAGATTTGTGTGCCTGTGTAATTTTACTGCCAATGCTTTTGAATCAAAATTCATCAACGCTATTTAAAGCTCACACCAGCTATTAGGCTCAATTAAGGTATTTAGGGGATTATATGGGCAAAAGTAAAACTATCTGTAATTGTAATTTGAATAAGTGTCTGACCATTTTCTCTTCTTTCTTCCTCTTTTTTCATAAAGCATCACCAAGGTTGCTCACCAATTAAGATAAGGGCTCTATGTTCACACTGCAAGCTTTTACAGCCCCAGATTTTTTTGTTTGATCATTCATTTAAAATGTACATTCCTGTTACAGTCATGTAAATGACCCACATTTCTCTGTTAGTTTTACTGTAGCTGAAGTAACATGGATTTATAATGGATACTATAATTTCTACATTGTAGTCTGGCACACGTGTTCTTACCTGAGAGGAGCTCCTCATCCACTTCCTCATATCCTGAATGATGTGCTTCAGAGAGGAGACTTCCTGTTACAGGAGAGCAGAACTCTGTCATGCTGCGTGACACTAAGATCTTAGAGCAGGGGTGTTAAACTCATTGAGTATTTGTTGTTGGGTGCTTCATTTTGTTGCTGTTTTTTTGTTGCTTACTGTATTTTGTATGCAGCTAGTGTGTTTGGTGATATGACTGGTGTGGAACTCTGTAGAACTGTGTAGAACCAAAGTGTAACCACTACATATTGTTATTGTTATTGGGGTAGGAGAGTTGGAATGCACATAATATTGCGGTGCACGTTAGGGACTGTAGTACAGCGCACTGTGAAACAGGCAAACATTAAGTGAAAATTAAAACACTTCTGTCAGCTGTAAGGATTTTATTGCAGGCCAGATCTGGCCTGTGTTTATTGCGATCCTAACTGGACACTCAAAACAGTACTGTTTACCTGATTATACCTTAGTGGGACTAGCGGTCTTAGAGTAGCTTCAAACTACTGCTGTAATGTAATTGTAGCAGCTGAGAACTGGGCTGGTACAGGAAATAATATCCATGGCACAGATACAGAAAAACAGGCACTAGTGATTGGATTTTTAATTAATTTTAACAAACAGTTCGTAGTGATTAAATTATTTTGTTGTTTCAAACAACAAGGGTTTTACCACAGAATCTAATAGTTTGCATTATTTAACTGTAAATCTTGGATTGAATTTTGGATAATATTTCATGCATTACTCTATGTATCAAGCTCTGAAAAAAAATATGTATACAGGAAAGCTGACCAGCATCTTAGACACACACACACACACACACACACACACACACACACACACACACACACACACACACACACCATCTAAACCACTTATCCTTCTGGGTTGTAAGGGGTGCTAGATCCTATCCCAGCTGTCATTCGGCGGAAGGCAGGATCCACCCTGGATAGGTCCCAGACTACACAGCAAACTATAAACCTTAAAATGTTTATTTAACAAATACCTCTTAAGTAAAGCATAGAGAACATTATTATGATGACTATGATTGGGGAGCTTAGTAGTCAGGAGCAGTCACTCTTAACTGAAAAAGCAGTTCACACCAAACTATAAGTCCTTTGGGCATTTTCTGCAAATTACCCTAGAATAATTCCCTTAGGGAAGGATTTTTACACTTCTTTATTTCTTAATTGAGTCCACAAATAAACCTAGAATCAGCTGAGTAAAGCACCTAGCTAGCTCTGTAGCTAGGCATCTAGGCTAAAAAAATGTGATACAACAGTAAAGACACTTGCAGTGAACATACATTAGTATTTAGTAACACATCACTGTGAAACGGAATCTTTACAATCTCAAAGAAAACTTGTTGTATTACCTCCCGCAAACACTGTAGTAGTAAGTCAGGGTTACAGCTCATAGTGTATTAAGCCTCCTCTGTGGCTAAAACACAAAACTTATATGGATATAATAGATGTATGTTTTTAATAATGGCAATGTGTATTTTAACCTTTGTTGTGTCATAGTTGGCAACATTTTACTTTGTCATTTACTATCAAATAAACATACAGTAAACCTAACATAACCTAATGCAACCTAAAGGGTACACTGAAAAAAAGCAGACAATGCAGATGAGATTACATCAGAATGCTAGTTAGATATTAACCTAATTTAATGACACTGTACAAAAATGTAGAAAAGTTTTATAAGCATTTGTATTTTGAATGTTAATTAAATTTGTATTTGAGAAGTAAATTAAAAATCCTATAAAAGTATTTGCAGCACCCTTAGACAGTCGTCACTGCTCTCACTTTGGGAGAGCTAGACCTACAGGGCACGTTTCAGGAAAGACTTTAGACATTTTATTCACTGGGATTTTTTTTTTTTCTGTTTTAGGGGCTCATTGTGTTTTCTCACTTGGAAGAGCATCTAAGAGAGCACTTCATGAGTTTTTTCATCTGAAAGTCACCTGTAGGGAATGCCATTGTGAGGGCCACTGTATGGCACCACATTACATTTTCTCCAGTGGAGGGGCATCCATAAGGAAACTTCGCTCTTTATCATGCATACAGGGACAACCTTTACAGCTCTGCATCACATTGTATCCACTGGAGGGTGCCTTCAATTTTAGATAAGCACCTAATTAGGCACTTCATCATGCTTACTGACCTGTAGGAGTGCCCTGTACAGCACTGCATCCTACTAGAAAGGGCACCCATTAGTTAACTAGCTCCTTAGCTAGGCCCACAAATAAAGAATGCATATGAATTGTCATTGATCAAATTAATGCAATTAATCTTACATTATTATAAGTGTAAATACACCACAATAAGTCTCATGTAGTGCACTCACCCCTTTGAGTGGCTCTTGCAGTATTGAATCTGCAGTAAATCTCCTCATAGACTATGTTCTCCATCCTCTTAGAGAGGCCTGTGAAGGAGACAAAGAGAAACATTAAGCCAGTTCAGTAGAACAGAAGACTGATGACAGATTGAAGGACTAATGATGTTTAGAGAATGTACAGAAAGTGGATTGTAGATGATCTCTGACTCTCTCTACCTCTCCTGAGCACTCTGTTCTGGTAAAACAGCACAACCAGAAGCACTAAGGCCAGGAAGAGCACCGCTCCCAGAACCAGGAGAGACGCTGGATAAATGAACGGAACAGCTGCTGGAGGAGTTTGTGGAGGAGTGTTTGTTCCCTTCACTGTCTGACCAACTGAAAATAAAAATACAGAACAGAAACTGTGCAGAGCCCAGAACAATCTATTCAGAAACATGTAGTAAAATCTACATTTGTTTATCTGTCTAAGAGACTTAAAAATACCTGTGGTGTTGGAGGTGGTGGCTGTTATTACAAGTGGAGTAGTAGAAATGTCTGTAAATACAGAAACAGCCGTTCTGATTGTGTAGAACACGTTAAGCACTGAATATGGCAAATTAGCATTAGACAATAGTAACAGGTCAGTTAATGCACCATTTACTGATACATTTAAAATTTTTACACTGTGATAAAATATCTTTAATTAGAGTCAGAAGTTCAGCCGGATCCTCTGACCTGCACAGGTGACTCCAGCATCCTGCTTGTGGGAGCAGTCAGTATGGTTCTTCAGGGAATGAGGACAGTCCCACAGGTGAATCTCATTCCCTCTACACTTCACTCTGCTCAGCCAGATAGGCCCTTCACCAGCACCAAAGACAGCACTCCCATCAGCACTCAGCGCCGGCCCACAGCCCAGCTGCCTACAGATCACCTGAGCATCCCTGATGTCCCACAGATCATCACAGATGGACCCCCACTCAGCATTATGATACACCTCCAGCCTCCCTGAGCAGATTCCCTTTCCTCCCCTCAGCCTGAGAGGCAGGTGATCTACATCACACATGATCAACCAGGATAGTTACAGAATTAATAACAATACAGTTATTAAGTGTAATATAGGTTTTCACTTTTTGTACATTACCAGCAATAGTTTTATGAAGAAGCTACTTTACTAACACTTGTGATTAACACATTACTTAATGAAATATTGACCTTATTTATTCCTAAGAGTTCTTACTTGAACACTGTCTGTGATGGGCAGATGAGGAGCATTTCAGACGACTTCTTAACACACGATCATTTTCAACTCCTATGAATACAGAAAGATACTTTATTAAGCATTGAACATATATTATTTTATTCATTTTACATTTCTATATGTATATTTTCTTTACCTATTTAAGTAAGTTTTATACTTTGTGTGAATTATTATCAGCACAAAAATGTATACACACTCTACTTATATGAACATAAAAACTGCCTACCTGAGCAGGTAATCCAAGCCACCTCATTGTCTTTATTACAGTTGTTCTGTCTCCAGGGTGAAGATGGACAATGCCACAGAGTGGAGTCGTGTCTCCTACATTTCAGATTGTCCAGCCAGTTAGGAGCTGATTCCACTCTTGCTTTGGCCCAAGACTCACTGCCAGATCTTCCACAGTTCAGCTCTTGACAGATTAAACTCACTGTTTCTTCATCCATCCCATTTACACACACATTACCCCAGGTTCCATTGTAGAACACTTCCAGATTCCCCTCACAGCCCTCAGTGAGTCTGACCTCTTTAAACTCTGGAGGGAAAAGAATTTATACTCCACTTTGATTTTGAATGCATTGTTTTAGGAAGTTGATGCAATTATAAATGAAATATTTAACATTCCCTCAAAAGGATAAAAAGGATAATAAAGCTACTCTGCTTGTCCAGACGTTAACTTCCTTAAAGGCATGGTTCAGTGCAAATTTTAATCTTCACAGTTTTAAGTCTACATATGTCTGATGTCTAAAGATGGCTTTACATTGCATGCTTACAGTGGTCTTCACTATGGTCTACTTCATTTCACACTGCATGAGATGCTGCAGATAATATCGTAGCTAAACTCCATGTTGGACTGTATAAATTCAGTTATGTTGCACATCAGACAATACCTTAAAGACTTTCTGCTGATTTACACTGCAAGACAATAACAACATTCTGCACGCACACACTTTCTATTTTGGCAAAATATACACACAAGCCAATTTTAAAAAAAGGACAGAAAATTTGTCAGGCAATAGAAACAAAAGTTTCAACTGAACATGAATTAATTTTTTTTTATTAAAAAAACTTGCTTTAGGGACTTTCGGTTTAATGGCGGCGTAGTCAGACGCATTTATACCGACTCCCTGGGGCACGGCTATCCTGGTAATAAACAGATGACTTTTTTGCCTTTTCGGTGTCTAAAAAACACATTTTGGGGCCACGGAAACATTTTACATTGGTCATGTCGAGAAATTTGAGAGACAGGGCTGGTTCTAAGCCCAATTCATCTGACTCCACTACTATGCTAACTTCCCGACGTACTGACGTGGCTACACCGGCAGCAGCTACGGTTCCAGCGCTGCCGGAAAGCTCCTCCTCCGGCTTCGCACCTCGCGAAGAACCGGGCACGGGAGAGCGTCCGATCTTATTAGAAAATAACTCATCTCCCGCTCCCACTCTTTTTTTACACCAGTTCATCAATCTTATTCACGTATTGATTATTTTTTATTAACAGTGAGAGCCTCAACTCTGTTACCTTTGTCGACTATTTGGCTATAGTCATATCTGATCATGCTCCTCTTCAAATTGACATGAAGCTTGGCCTATATTATAAAGATCCTCCTCAGTGGCGTTTAAATCCTCAGTTTCTTACAAAGGAATTTTTTGTTCCAAGATCTCAGACTCTATTGACTTCTTTTTGGCTACTAATAGGTCAGAATCGATTTCTAAGGCAACATTATGGGAATCACTGAAGGCTGTACTTCGGGGAGAAATAATTTCATCCTCATCATATGTAAACAAAATTAGACGGGTACGAATGGAGACCATTTCTAAATCACTAATTGAATTGGACAGAACAATTTCTGAAAATTCTTCCCCTGACTTGTTGAAATCACGCACAGACCTTCAGGCGGAATTCAATCTCCTCGCTACAGAGAAAGCGGAGGCTTATATTTGGCACCTGCGGGGTCGGATATATGAGTTTGGCGATCAGGGTAGTCGACTATTGGCCCATCAACTGAGGAGGCTTACTGCCTCCAGATTAATACCCCAAATTAGAGATTCATCAGACAATATAGTAACTCATCCCAAAGAAATTAACAACATTTTTGTCAAATACTACACTACACTCTATTCTAGTGAATGCTGCCTCAACCCAGATACTATACACACTTTTTTGAATAAATTAAAACTGCCTAGTTTAGACCCTGACACTGTACAGAATCTAGAGGACCCCATTACACTAGAGGAGATTACAGATGCAATCTTCTCTATGAGTAGCAGAAAAACACCAGGCCCAGATGGCTTTGGCATAGAGTTTTATAAAAAGTTTAAAGAAAAATTATCGCCTCTTCTCCTGGAAATGTTTGAGGAATCACTTGAAAATGGTTATCTTCCCCCAACTCTTACTCAGGCAACAATCTCTCTTATACTGAAAAAAGACAAAGATCCTACCTTATGCAGTTCTTATCGACCCATCAGCCTGCTTTGTAACGAGCACAAAATTCTTGCAAAAGTACTGGCCAAACGTTTAGAATCAGTCCTTCCATCAGTTATTTCAGATGACCAAACTGGTTTTATTAAAGGGCGACATATTTTCTCTAACATCCGTAGGCTTTTAAATATTGTACTCTCCTCCAGCTCTTCTAAAGTTCCTGAGGCGGTTGTCTCATTGGACGCTGAAAAAGCATTTGACCGTTTAGAATGGGAATACCTTTTTTCAGTCCTAGGCAAGTTTAGCTTCGGGAACAATTTTATTTCATGGGTCAAACTTCTGTACACTTCCCCTTCAGCTAGAATTAGTACTAATTCCGTTCTCTCTCCTTTTTTTTCTTTACAACGGGGCACTCGTCAAGGTTGCCCGTTAAGCCCGGCTTTGTTTGTTTTAGCTTTGGAACCTCTGTCTACTGCCCTTAAAGAATCGTCAGACATACAGGGTATTATACGCTATAACATAGAAAACAAAGTTTCATTGTATGCAGACGACCTCTTGCTTTATATTAGTCACCCCTCACTTTCAATTCCAGCTACTCAAGCCATTTTAAAAGAGTTTGGCTTCTTTTCGGGATATAAGTTAAATTTTGATAAGAATTTTTTTCCTCTTAATTTTCTTACAGTCCAATTATCTCAAACCAATATTCCCTTCCGATTAGCTCAAAATGGTTTTAGATACCTTGGTATTCATATAGCCCGTACATTGGCCTCCATTCAAGAATCTAATTATTCCCCTATTATGTCATCCATGAAGGAGGACTTTCAGAGGTGGAGTACTCTTCCCCTATCACTTGCTGGTAGAATTCAAAGTGTCAAAATGAACATTCTTCCCAAATTCCTGTTCCTGTTTCAGTGTCTTCCGGTATTTTTACCTAAATGTTTTTTTTAGGACCCTTGATAAAGCAATTATAAATTTTGTTTGGGGTGGTAAAATTCCTTGAGTTGGTAAGTTAACTCTACAGAGGCCCAAGGACCAGGGGGGTCTAGCCCTACCAAACTTTTTATTTTACTACTTCGCAGCCAACATACACAAGATTGGTTTCTGGGTTAATGCATCAGATGTTAACTGGTGTGTACTGGAATCGCTATCATGCCACTCTTCATCTCTGAAAGCACTAATATTCTCTTCCCTCCCGTTGTCTCCTTCCCGATATTCTTCTAATCTTTTAGTTAAAGCCACGCTTAAGATTTGGATACAGTTCCGCTGACAGTTTAATTTCCTTTCAGCTTCAACCTTAAGCCCGATAGATAACAACCATCTATTTACTCCCACTAGACTAGATCACACATTTGGCACATGGAAAAGATTGGGAATTACTACCTTTAGGGACCTATATGATGATGATACCTTTCACAGCTTCTCCGGATTGTGTTCCAAATTCAACCTTTTGCACACCAATATGTTTCGATACTTTCAAATTTGCCACTGTGCCCAGACACTCTTTGTCCCGTTTCCAGGATGACCACCTGAACTACCTTGGGAACGATTGTTTGCAGTTTCTGTTTACTCAAAAGGGCTGATCTCACAGTTTTATAATATTCTAATGTCATTCACTGATTTCCCCTCAGCAGTTAGGCCTAAGTGGGAGCAAGAACTTGGGTTTGAGATTGAGGAGGAGCTTTGGAACAAAGTTTTAAAACAGATACATTCGTCCTCTTCTTGTCCTCGATTGAATTTAATCCAGTTCAGACTTGTTCATAGGGCATACCTAGGCAAGGCCAGGCTGGCTAGTATATACCCTGGGGTAAATCCCTTATGCCCCCGATGTGATAAAGAGCCAGCTACCCTATTGCACATGTTTTGGACCTGCTCGAAGCTTGAGAAATACTGGAAAGCTGTCTTTGGTTCTTTAAGCGAAGCTTTTGGAAGTAATGTTAGCCCCAATCCATTATTCGTAGTGTTTGGAGTACAACTGGAGTCTTCTCTGAAGTCTAGCGTGACTGAGGCGCTAAATTTTGCACTCCTCTTAGCTAAGAGAAGAATTCTTCTTGGGTGGAAAGCTTCCACGACACCCTCACATGCTCTGTGGTTAACAGATGTTATGTTCTTCCTTAACTTAGAAAAGATTAAATTTAGTTTGAGAGGTGTGGCAGACAGGTTTAATTTGGTCTGGGATCCCTTTATCACATACTTTAAAAAGTTGTCCAATTTAAGTGAATAGAAGCAGAATGCTAAATAGATTTGAACTGTGGTGTTTTGTTTTATTTTGGATTTTTTTTTAATTAACTTATTAAATTTATTAATTAACTAATTAATTTATTTATTGTTTTATTTATTTAATTTAATAGTCAGCAATGCTGTCAGTATCATTATTAATGCTTGTATTTTTTTTTTTTATGCTAATCTACTACTGATCAAAATGTCTACATGTTCACTTGTACATTTATAGGAGAGAGGGGGTGGCATAGGGAGGGGGGTTAGATGGCTTGGGAAGTAGGGGTTAAAGAATGTATGTTACTGTAACATTGAAAATGATCAATAAATAAAACAAACAAAAAAAAACTTGCTTTAGTACATTTGCGACTTCACTGCTGACATTATGTGCAGTCATTTTTAAAAATAAACACTTAATGGCTCAATATAACATTGTGGCTTGTAAAGAGATTCTTAGATTCTTTGCACATTTCTACCCTGACTGACTATATTTCTGTTAAGAGGAAAACTGTCAATTTCATTTTTCAGTGAACCATTTAAAATCATGGCACCTGAGCACATGACTCCTACGTCCTCCTCGTGTCCCCATTCATCCTCTCCACTCAGCTGAAATGTGCAGTTCCACAGGGACGTCTCGTTCCCCTCACACTCCACCTCATTCAGCCATATGGGTCCAGTTCCTGGTCCAAACCAGGCTGGTACCAGAGCACTGAGGGCGACTCCACACTGTAGCTGTCTGCAGACCACCTGCGCATCCTCAATATCCCACAAGTCACCACAAACGGTCCCCCATGAGCCACTGTGGAAAACCTCCAGCCTTCCTGCACAGTCTCCCCCAGAACCAACCAGCCTGATGGAGCTATGAGCTGAATTAAACTTACCTACACACACACACAAACACACACACACACACACACACACACACATTACAGCTGTGGCATTCTCATTCCTTGGTCCCCTACATAAAGAAGAAAGTTAATCTTTTGACACTGAAATGAACAATAAATACTACATTATACTTTAGGGCAGATCATTTTAGGAAGATTGTTTGCCACTGTCATTTTTACCAGAGCAGGTGATTGACAGCTGTTCTCTGGAGCTGCAGTCGACTGCTTGTGCGCTGCTGCAGTTCCCCAGATGAGCTTCACTCCCCGAACAACTGAACCCCATCACACACATGTGACTGTGTTCAGGACTGGATGTAGAAGAGCTGAAGAAGTTGAGCACAGAGCCACAGCCCAGCTGTCTGCAGACCACAGAGGCCACAGACTCACTCCAGGAGTCCAGCAGAACTCTCCTCCAGTCCTGCCTGAAGTACACCTCCACCTCCCCCTCACACTCCATCCCTCCAGACAACCGCACTCGCCCCTCATGAAATGCCAGAGAGGAACCTTAAGAGGAAAAAATATCACTTAACGTGAAGTGAGTAAAGTAACGTAAAGCATTTCTGAGATGGACTACACAACTCTAAGAGCTCACCACTGCAGACGACTCCAGCATCCTGTTTATGAGAGCATGCAGCTCGACTCCATGATGAAATGGGACATTTTGACAGGTGTGTTTCGTTCCCCTGACAATCAAACACTTCAGCCCAGATCTGGCCAGTCCCCTCCCCAAACCAGTCTGACCCCAACACAGCCACAGTACTCCCACACTTCAGCTGACCACAGAGGATACTGGCAGCTCTACTATCCCAGTTAACATCACACACTGTGCCCCACTCACTGAGGTACTGGAGCTCCACTCGACCAGAACAGGAGTCAGAGCCGTTCGCCAGTCGAGCCTGAGTGTGACCTGAATCAACAGGAATTAACATGAATAAGAGCAGTTCAGTGCTATATTGTAACAAGCAGTGGTTGAACTCAATTAAAAATGAATGCTTTACCAGCACAAACCAGGCCCACATCACTGTCATGGGAGCAGTTATGTTTCAGTGAAGATGCTGTTGGACAGAAGGAAATCTGAAATTCGTTGCCTCTACACTGAAGCTGCTCTGACCACACCTGACCCTCCCCTCTGCCAAAAGCAGCTGCTCCCAGCACCTCCACAGGAAGCCCACAGCCCAGCTCTCGACACACAACCTCTGCATCCTGCTGGTCAAAGTCAGCATCACACATTGTGGACCAGGTCTGTCTATGAAGCACCTCCACTCTCCCAGAGCACAAGTGGAAACCATCAGTAAGTCTGGACTTTCTGGGACCTGTGAGCATGTAAAGTATTCAAGTTCACTGCTTTAATTTTGCTAATAGGAGATATTTGAGTAAAATGTCCACACTGAATTTGTCCTTATGGTCTACCTAGTAAAACAAACGGATTGAAAAATGTAGTCATGTAAACAATCTCTCTTGATATCATTTTGGTGCTGTTGATATTTAGAGGAAGATTTGTTAAAAAAATGAGTGCACACTTCAGACAGGAAGGTGATGTGTTTTCTGTGTACTTATTTTTCTACATTTTTATTTGTAGTCAACAGTAGACAAATTTTCTGAGAGAAGTGTTAGGCAGTATATTGCTTTTGCACTAGAATCTAGTCAAAAAGATAGATCAAATCATCCATTTCAAATTAGATCATTTCACACCTCTCACATCTTCCACAGTGGAACCCCATTTCAAAGCCAATGATTTAAAAGTTCCAAATTAATGTCACTCAAAATTTTTGGATATTGTATCTGATTTTATGGTAATGATGATATTAAGCATACATTCATTCAGGGAAGTGATGACTAACTGCAGCTTACCTGAGCAGATGACTCCAGCATCTAAACCATGATCACAGTTATGTTTACCCCATCCTGCTGATCCACAGTTCTTCAGTGTGGACTCTGATCCACTACAACTCACATAATCCATCCAGATTTGTCCTGATCCTGGTCCAAAGTGAGCTCTACTCAGTGCAGCTACAGCCTCTCCACAGCCCAGCTCTCTACACACCACTGCAGCATCTCTCATATCCCAGCTGAATTCACACACTGTTCCCCACTGTCCTCTATGAAGAACCTCCACTCTCCCAGCACAGTGACTGCCACCATCCACCAGCCTCACACTGTCTGTACAACAGAGAGAGAGAGAGAGAGAGAGAGAGAGAGAGAGAGAGAGAGAGAGAAAGAGAGAGAGAGAGCTTCAAAACACGGTTAAAAAGGAACAGTTATTTTGGTGCTGGAACAAATGATTGGTGTTTGAGAAGTAAGAATCAAAGACATACTGGTAACACTTTATATTAAGGGTACATGACCTGTCAGTAATTAAGACATTTACTAATCAATAACTAATCAGAAAACAATGAGTCATTAATAAGGAACAAATGAATAAATCATATATTAACAACCACAAGACAAAATGACAAAATTGCTAACACATGTACTAATGAATGAAAATGATGGTAATAAAGGCTTTCTTCAGTGTCTGAATTTATTCATGTGTTAATTATCAAAAATAATGTTAGCACATATTGGCAAACTGCTAGAAGCTGTTAGTTTCATTCTATTCAAGCAATTTATGATTTATGTCATACTGCAGGGTCAAACAGTTACAACATTAACATAAACTGTTGTATGTTTATTAAACTAGTAATGTAAACTAGTTTATTTACTGAAAAAAGGGCATGTGACTTAGTTAAAACTGTGAATAATTTAATATATGCCACAGTTATTCTGAAAAATACCACCTTCAGAAAAATGTTTCTCATTATACATCTGTTATTCTATATTGCTATAATTACTATATCTAAATGTTTTAGCATTTTGAAATGTTACACTTCCCAGCTGGGAATTATTGCTTTTCTTCGCCAGTAAATGAGTCTTGAGTGAATATCTCTCCTAAAAAAATCTATATTTCTGTTTTAGCATTTTTGCAAGATTTCATATTTTCCTAAGTTTTAAAGGTGGATTGTGTATGCATACTCTATTATATACGTAATTTACATGGCAGATATAATATTTACACATGGTAAATATTTCCATGAGGGAAAAGCGGCTTAGACACAGTGTGTGTGTGTGTGTGTGTGTGTGTGTGTGTGTGTGTGTGTGTGTGTGTGTGTGTGTGTGTGTGTGTGTGAGCTGAGTTAGTGTGTGTGTGTGTGTGTGTGTGTGGTCTGAGTGTTGTGAGTGCAAATATGTATTTTTGTGCCTCACCTCTTTTCAGAATAGCATGTAATCACAGGGTATTTTAAACATGGCATTTAGTAAATTAAATAAGATTATGTAAGATTAATTAATGCTGATGTCCCTCTTACCAGCACACACCAGACCCACATCACTGTCATGAGAGCAGTTGTGTTTGAGTGAAGATGATGTTGGACAGAAGTGAATCTGAGATTCATTGCCTCTACACTGGAGCTCCTCTGACCACACCTGACCCTCCCCTCTGCCAAAAGCAGCTGCTCCCAGCACCTCCACAGGAAGCCCACAGCCCAGCTCTCGACACACAACCTCTGCATCCTGCTGGTCAAAGTCAGCATCACACACTGTGGACCAGGTCTCTCCATGAAGCACCTCCACTCTCCCAGAGCAGCGAGAACCACCAATCAGCTTGATTCTTCCTATAATATTAACATGAGATTATATAAAAAAACATTTAAGATTGGCAGTACAGGTTTCACTGTTTTTTACAGGTTTTACTTTTTCATGTTAAAAGTATATTTTAAATAAATGTCTGTTTTATTAAAATGTGCTTGATGTCTGAAACCATTTTTCTTTGACACCAAACATGTAAGAGGTTATGTAGTGAAGAGTACCTGAACAAATGACTCCAGCATCTTTATTATGATCACAGTAATGTTTACCCCATCCTGGATAAATACAATTCTTCAGTGTAGACTCTGATCCATTACAATAAACATTATTCATCCAGATTGGTCCTGATCCTGGTCCAAAATAAGCACTGCTCAGTGCATTTAGAGCCTCCCCACATCCCAGCTCTCTACACACCACTGCAGCATCTCTCATATCCCAGTTAATACCACACACTGTTCCCCACTGTCCTCTGTGAAGAACCTCCACTCGCCCATCACAACGACTGCCACCATCCACCAACCTCACACTGACTGTACATAAGAGTTGGAGGGAGTTCAATATAACATGAAGTACATTAAGTCAAAGCATGTAAGACTAATTTAAGTAGATGTGCATCTTACCAGAACACACAAGCCCCACATCATTATCATGGGTGCAGTTGTGTTTGAGTGAAGATGATGTTGGACAGAAGTGAATCTGAGATTCATTGCCTCTACACTGGAGCTCCTCTGACCACACCTGACCCTCCCCTCTGCCAAAAGCAGCTGCTCCCAGCACCTCCACAGGAAGCCCACAGCCCAGCTCTCGACACACAACCTCTGCATCCTGCTGGTCAAAGTCAGCATCACACACTGTGGACCAGGTCTCTCCATGAAGCACCTCCACTCTCCCAGAGCAGCGAGAACCACCAACCAGCCTGACTCCTAATCAGAGTTGGGAGGGTTACTTCAAATTGTATTTCATTACAGATCTGATTACTTGTTAAGAAATGTAACCTAATACAGACGATTACTATATTAATGTAATCTCATTACTTTCTGTTACTTTTGGATGATGAGCCTTTTATTTAAGATCTATAATTAAATAAAGAGAAAAAAGACTCTTTTAATATAATTTAAATTAACACACACCAAACACAGAAACTGCACTGATTCGTGAAACAGAATAAGAGATTATAGGTGACTTAAATATTATGCCTCACAGAAATTATATTAATGGTCACTGAGCTCATATAACATATGAGAAACATATGGAAATAATTCACACAAAGAAGGCAAATTTCTAAACAAGATAATGTGTTTGGGTTTAGACATGTACACTGAAACTTTCAAGTTCATAAATAAAGCTTTGCTCCCCTGGAAACATATTGCAAAAATTATAGTAAAATAAATAAATAAATAAATAAAAATGTCTTAGACTAAAACACAGAGGAAAAGTAATCAGTGTAGAATGATCCTCCTGCACACTGGATCAAATGCAGTATAGTTCAAAACTCTACTGCTCTCCTGGGACTTTATCTCATTTTCCTTATTTGTTATAAATCTGTTGTTTTTCATGCCTATATCAAAACATCAATCTGGTAGAAAACATGTTTTAAGACCTTTCATGAACAATAAGTATAAATAGAGTTGATTCTAAAAGCTCTGACTGACCATCATGTGTTTTTTATCTACTAAAAGGCGGCACTGGCTCTTAACACTTCATATTGGAGCATCATGCTGGACTCAGTTTCAGCAGCTCAAAGAAATCAGTCTATACTACAAGTTTTTAAAGGCATTCATTTCACAGGAAAACTGAGTGAGAGTTGATTTTGCTTACAATTAATAACCATTTACGTATATTAATATTTTGCACCCAACATTGAAAAACTACGGAAAATAATCAAATGAATGAATGAATGAATGAATGAATGAATGATTGAATGAATGAATGAACCACGCACATGGAATGAAACTAACTTTGCTGCTGAGGTGATTGCACTTTCTGTTAATGTTTCAGACTGTTAGTTAAAACCTGTCAGGTTGAGATTTTTTAAAATGTTATTTATAGTAACATTTAAACTGTAGAAATTAAGGAGAAACAAACAACAACAGAGAGTTTACTGTCTGATCACATCAGATCAAATCAGTCTGATACTGTAGAATCTGGTGATGTGGACAATCAGACTGATCATGACTGATTCAGAAATCTTCAGTACAGCACAGCAGATCTCAGTTTTGACAATAAAAATAAAGTATTTACTAAAATCTCTACAGATTGGCTGAATAAAAATACAGAAAATGCTGCTGTGAAAGAGATTCTTATTAATTGTTTTTTGGAAGCACCACCATCTCCTCCCATTAACCCCCAAATTAAAAACTCTTTAAATCTCCATGACTCATGTGACACAGTTATCATTAAAATAGCAAAATTCTGTGAAAGATGACGAGTTTGGTTTTGAATGTAATCCTGCTGGTAATCACTCTTTTAATAATGTACCTGTGATCTGGTCACTGCTTTGTTTACTATAACTGTAACAGATTATAATGACCATTATGTAATCCTGATCAGTTAACACCGTAACTTCTATTCCATTACTATCCAGCCCAATACATTTTCAATATAGAGATGATGTAGTTTTTTTATAAGTGATATAACACTATTAATATAAAAATTCTAAAATGTTCAAAAGCTTTGTATTATTTTTCCCAGAAAATACATGGTTCTAAAGACAAAAATACACAGGATAAATTGTTTTTGAAGGTTTCAATCAATTCTAGTGTAAATTCAACAACAATTTCTGAAATGCTAATGATTTTGATTAAGTATCTTATTTAATCGCTGTTGAATTAAATTTGAATGGCAAAGTTGATGTCACTAAATTGGTTACAGAATTTCAGAAAAGCCCACCTGAACAAATGACTCCAGCATCTTTAGAATGATCACAGTTATGTTTACCCCATCCTCTTGATCTACAGTTCTTCAGTGTGGACTCTGATCCACTGCAGTCCACATTATTCATCCAGATTGGTCCTGATCCTGGTCCAAATTGGGCATCGCTCAGTGCATCTACAGCATGTCCACAACCCAGCTCTCTACACACCACTGCAGCATCTCTCATATCCCAGCCATCACCACACACTGTTCCCCACTGTCCTCTATGAAGAACCTCCACTCTCCCAGCACAGCGACTGCTACCATCAACCAACCTCACACTGTCTGTGTAACAGAGAGAATGAGAGGGGTGGGGGAGAGAGAGAGATTTCAGGAGGACACTCAGCTCCACATCATGGTTAAAAGGGAATGAACAGTTACTGTGGTGCTCAGCAAAATGTGAAATGTTTGGGAAGTAGGAAACACAATCACACTTAATTACAAATATAAATTGCACAGATTTTTCTTTACAAATCATTGGAAACTGCAGTGAATGTCAGTGTGTTATTTGCATAACAGTTTGACTAGTTCTGCTGTGCAGATTGAAAATAATTATGATGCACAGCACAAAAACACTTTTAAACCTTCAATTACAGAGTAAATCTTTTAAAAGCTTTAATTAAAGTAAATCTTAAAATCAGTCAAATGTATATAGACAGTGGTTTCTTACAGCAAATCAGTCACTGATGCATACATCTCAGTCTTACCAGCACACACCAGTCTCACATCACTGTCATGGGAGCAGTTGTATTTGAGTGAAGATGATGTTGTACAGAAGTGAATCTGAGATTCGTTGTCTCTACACTGAAGCTCCTCTGACCACACCTGACCCTCCCCTCTGCCAAAAGCAGCTGCTCCCAGCACCTCCACAGGAAGTCCACAGCGCAGCTCTCGACATACAAAGTCTGCATCCTGCTGGTCAAAGTCAGCATCACACACTGTGGACCAGGTCACTCCATGAAGCACCTCCACTCTCCCAGAGCAGCGAGAACCACTGATCAGCTTAATTCTTCCTATAATATTAACAGGAGAAAATAATGATTATACAAAACAACCATTTAGGATTGACAGTATCATTTTCATGTGCTTTTCCAGTTTGAGATCACACAGACATCAAATTACTTAATTTCTTAATGCATTGTACATATATGTAATCTATTAATCAGCTATACTTTTTCATGTCAAAAACATATTTTAAATAAATGTCTTTTATTAAAATATGCTTGATGTCTGAAACTGGTTTTCATCGACACCAAAAATATAAGAGGTTATGTAGTGAAGAGTACCTGAACAAATGACTCCAGCATCTTTATTATGATCACAGTAATGTTTACCCCATCCTGGATAAATACAGTTCTTCAGTGTAGACTCTGATCCACTACAATAAACATTATTCATCCAGATTGGTCCTGATCCTGGTCCAAAATAACCATTGCTCAGTGCATGTAGAGCCTCTCCACATCCCAGCTCTCTACACACCACTGTAGCATCTCTCATATCCCAGTTAAAACCACACACTGTTCCCCACTGTCCTCTGTGAAGAATCTCCACTCTCCCATCACAGCGACTATCACCATCCACCAACCTCACACTGACTGTACATAAGAGTTGGAGGGAGAAATATGTTCAATATAACATGAAGTACATTAAGTCAAAGCATGTAAAACTAATTTAAGTAGATGTGCATCTTACCAGAACACACCAGCCCCACATCATTATCATGGGTGCAGTTGTGTTTGAGTGAAGATGATGGACAGAAGTGAATCTGCGATTCGTTGCCTCTACACTGAAGCTCCTCTGACCACACCTGACCCTCCCCTCTGCCAAAAACAGCTGCTCCCAGCACCTCCACAGGAAGCCCACAGCCCAGCTCTCGACACACAACCTCTGCATCCTGCTGGTCAAAGTCAACATCACACACTGTGGACCAGGTCTCTCCATGAAGCACCTCCACTCTCCCAGAGCAGCGAGAACCACCAACCACTCTGACTCCTCCTACAATATCAGCATAACAATAGCGATCACAGAGGACATATGTTTATAAACAGTGTTTATTAATATCTACGTGTTTAAAACGTGGCAGGAGTTACTAAAAAGCTTTTCATTAACACTCAAAATGAAAACTATAAATCGTTTAGAATCATATTTTTTCCAATGAACAAAACTGAACTACATTTTAAGGAAATGTTACAAAAATTAGGTTACACCTTACAAATGCTATAAAATGCACTTAAGTTTTAATATTCCCTATTATTTTTATTCTCTCAGTACTTTTGGTACATTTTTGAACAGTTATGGGACTGTATATTTATTTCTGAATTTTGTGAATTTCATAACAAATCTTTATTAGGTATTTCATAACAAATCTCTTCCATGGACCCACCACCCCTGGGAGAGGCGCTTATGGGGGTCAGTATATGAAACTGAGAGATACCAACTAGATATAGTTGGGCTCACCTAAACACATGGCAGGGCCTCTGGAATAGACTCTTGAAAGAGGGGTTGGACTTTATTCCACTCTGGAGTTGTCCAGGGTGAAAGGCGCTGGGCAGGAGTGGGCTTACTCATAACTCCCCGGCTCAGCACCTGTATGTTGGGGTTTTCTCAGGTGGATGAGAGGGTTATTTCCCTGCGCATTCGGATTGGGGAATGGGCTCTGACTGTTGTCTGTGCTTATGTGGTGTTTTGTTATTGGAGTTTTGTGCTCGCCACAGTCTGTCCATAACAAAACACAAAGGTGTGCATAAGTGCAAATGGCATCATGACAACTTAAGCCGCAGTTCATTGATCGACTTCGCAGTTGTGTCATCGGATTTGCGAACATGTGTTTTGGACACCCGAGTGAAGAGAGGAGCGGAGCTGTTAACCGATCACCACCTAGTGGTGAGTTGGATCAGATGGCGGGTCAAAATACCAGACAGATCTGGCAGACCCAAATGAGTTGTGATGGTTTGTTTGGAACGTCTGGCAGAGGAACCTACCAGATAGGTCTTCAACTCCCACATCCGACAGAGCTTCGACTGCATACCGAGGGCCAGTGACATTGAGTCTGAAAGCAGTTCCCAACCAACACTGTATACAGTGGGATTCGACTGGGGATGTCATTGGACGGTGGAAGGAATACTTCAGGGATTTTCTCAATCCCACCAACGATCCTTCCCCAGAGGAGGCAGAGCTTGGAGATCTGAGCGAGGGTCCATCCCTCAGGTAGCCAAGGTAGCCAAGGTGGTTGGAAAACTCCTTGGTGGCAGAGCAACGGGTGTGGATGAGATCCACCCGGAATTCATGAGGGCTCTGGATGTTGTAGGGTTGTCTTGGCTGACACGCCTCTGCAACATCGCTTCGACATTTGTGGCGGTCCACCTGAAATGGCAAACCGGGGTGGCGGTCCTGCTTTTAAGAAAGGGGACCGGAGGGTGTGCTCCAACTATCAGGGAATCACACTTCTCAGCCTACCCGGTAAGGTCTATGCAGGGGTACTGGAGAAGAGAGCCTGACTGATAGTTGAATCTCAGCTACAAGAGGAACAATGCGGGTTTTGAGCAGGTCGTGGAACACTGGACCAGCTTTTTATCCTCAACGGGTCCTGGAGGGTGCATGGGAGTCAGTCCATAATGTTTTGTGGATTTGGAGAAGGCATTCGACCACGTCCCTCAGGGGATCCTGTGGGGAGTGCTCCAGGAGTACAGGGTGAGGGGCTCATTGTTACAGGCCATTCAGTCCCTGTACAAACGGAGCAGGAGCTTGGTTTGTATAGCTGACAGTAAGTAAGATTGGTTTCCAGTCAGGGTTGGACTCCGCCAGGGCTGTCCGTTGTCACCAATTCTGTTCATAACTTTTATTCAGTATTTACACTTAATCAGTGTAGATTAAAATGTGCTGGTTTTACAGTGGCTAAAAAGACAATTACCATACACTCCTAGTCTTTCCTTGCATACTTACTGTAAACTAATTTCTGTAAAATAGCAAATTTAGAATGTACAATGTACAATTGACTATAAAGCACATCCTAAAACAGTAGAGCTGTGTGTGTGTGTGTGTGTGTGTGTGTGTGAGATGACCACATTTCCAAAATTTAAAAAGATAAAAGTAGTCAAAATTCTTACTTAATTCTTACTCAAATTCTATGGATTTTGTATTGACGGATTATTTACAAAAACACTACAGTGAAGTTTACCTGAACAAATGACTCCAGCATCTTTACCATGACCACAGTTATGTTCACCCCAATCTGGTGATTTACAGGTCTTTAGTGTAGACTCTGATCCATTACATCCCACGTCATCCATCCAGATTGGTCCTGATCCTGGTCCAAAGTGAGCTCTACTCAGTACATTTACAGCATCTCCACAGCTCAGCTCTCTACACACCACTGCAGCATCTGTTATATCCCAGTCATCATCACACACTGTTCCCCACTGATTATTATGAAGAACCTCCACTCTCCCAGCACAGCCACTGTCACCATCCACCAACCTCACACTGTCTGTACAACAGAGAAAGAGAGAGAGAGAGAGAGAGAGAGAGAGAGAGAGGGAGGAGAGAAATACTACATGGCCAAAATACATGAACACCAAAGCATGTTGAATATTCCGCTCCAAACCCATGGGCATTAATGCGGAGCCCTTCATTTTTCACTTTCATGGTTGAATGATTTGCTTCTATTCAGAAGAAATATTATTATATTATTACTATTATTATACAGAAATTAAATGTGAAAAATAGGCCAACTTTACTGCTTTGATATTCTTCTGTTCCTCAAAGATAACATTAACATTAGCAAAAGCTCGACAGATGAATAACTAATCAAACTGTAGAATTCTGTCAAACTAATTTGAATGAATGGGGTTCCTTACTATTCAGTTTGATGCTGTATAATTTGCCGATATGGATATTTGGGGTAGAAGCAGAATTCTTACTGTATTTCTGCTACAACTCACTGCTTTTATAATGTATCTGTGATCTGATTATTGTGTATTTTCAGTAACAGTAACAGAAAGTAGTTGTGTTTTTTTGCATTCTGATTACATAACATTGTTACATGTATTCTGTTACTAATACATAAATAAAATCAGACAAAGTTGGCTCAAATGAACCAAACTTATCAGTGTAAAGTTTCAGTGTTGTTTTCTTTTCCCAGCCATTCATGAGTGAGCCTGTAATGAAAAATAGGAGCGTCTGACACCAGAACTTTATTATCAGTACAAAGTCAATTCCAATTCCTATGTTTTACTGTGTAAAAATGTTAACAAACACAGTTTGACAGATTTGGTTGATCTACATAGCCCTCTTGTTATTGTGATATAAAATATTTTAAAATGTCAGTTTTTAGACTGAGAAACATCTTTGCATATATCTTTAAATGTTGGCTCATCTACAGAGATGAAATCGGTGGGCAGCCCTATGCACGGTGCCCGGGGAGCAATTGTGAGCAGTGAGAAAGGTAACAAGTTCAGAAATCAAGGCTCAGCTTTGGTACACTGAGACTAAAATTATAAAATGGTCCAGTTCCTTCAGTTTTAACAACTATGCAAATGCAATTTAATGAAAAGCTGTGCTACTGTCCTGGAATTCTGCCTTATTTGTTTAAAATCTGTTGCTTGTTATACCAAAAGATCTATTCGGTTAAAATTTTCTTCTGAGACTCCTCATCAACAATATTTATTAAATTGAGGTCATTCTAAAAACTCTGATTGGTCAACATTTGTGTTTTATCTACTAAAAGGCCTGCAGTGGCTCATAAGGCTTCACATGTTTGGACGTTGTGATGTAATAGACGCTCCCTAAACTCAGTTCACACAGGTTTTAAAAGGCATTAATTTCACATGAAACTTAGTGAGATCTGACTGACTTCATCACAAATATGAATAACTTACACATATTGACATTTTACACCCATCAGTTACTACTCAACTCCTCAAGAAGAAATCATGTATGTGAAAATAAGACTAACTTTGTCTCTTTGGAGATTTAACTGTCTTTTCACATTTCAGAACTGTCAGTTGATGTTATCTCTCTACAGCATTAAAATTGGGCAAGTCACCATTAGCAAATATTTGATTTCCAGCTATTTATATATACTGCCCTCCAGAACTTCATAAATATTGGCACCCCTAGCAAATATGAGAAAAACAGGCTGTAAGATCCTTTTGAACTTTCAATGAAATATTAATAACAAATCTAATAATAACAACAATTAATAATACATCTTAACATGAAATAAATATTTTTCTCAAATCTGTGTGTGCCAACTATTTGCACCGTTCATTTAATACTTTGTGCAGCCTCCCTTTACAAAGATAACAGCTCTTAAATGTTTAATGAAACTGGAGAACAAGTGACAGATCTAAGACCGTTTCTCCATATAGAGCCTCTCCAGACAAGAATTCTATGGTGTTTAGGTCAGGGAATGGGGATGACCATGGCAAGTCCTTGAGGTGTGCTTTGTCCTACTGGACAATCTGACCACAGTCCAGTTGAAGCTTCCTGGCTGAGGCCCTCAGGTTTTGATTTATCATGTGCTGGTACTTGATGGAACCATCCTCCTCACTGTGAGGGGGTCAGTATAGACATACGTCCTCTTCTCAACAGATTCTTAACATCTTGCATCATCATGCATCTGACCATTTATGTCATACTAATAATTCAAGTGAGCTTACAAACATAAAACATTAATGAGAATAACTTTCAGTTACCTTTCCCTCATAAGAATCTCTAGAGGTGCCAACAAATTTCTTTACAGGGCAGTTGTGGGCTGGAGGTTAGGGATCTGGCCCTGTGACCGGAAGGTTGCCGGTTCAATCCCCAGCGCCGACAGTCCATGACTGAGGTGTCCTTGAGCAAGACACCTAACCCCCAATTGCTCCCCGGGTGCCGTGGATAGGGCTGCCCACCGCTCCGGGCAAGTGTGTTCACTGCCCCCTAGTGTGTGTGTGGTGTATCACTTGCATGGATGGGTTAAATGCGGAGATGGAATTTCCCCGGTTGTGGGATCAAAACAGTATCACTTAAATGCGTCACACACAGTTATGAGAAAAAAAATATATTGATTAGGATACCTAGTTCATGTTTATTAATGTTAAGAGCTCATACTGTGCATTACTCAATTTTTTTATTTGAAATGAATGAGCTTGATGTAGGAGGTCAAAGGAGTATTGTTAAAGTTTCAAAATATAATGTATACAGTCCATACATGAATAACGCACATGCAAAACAGATCATTTTAAATTTGATGTTACAAAAACACGACGTTTACACAGATCCAACTATTCAGCCTAATGGAGTGCAGCTCTGTAGCTCTGAAAATTTCTCTGTACTTATTCTGTTAAGTACAGAGTCAGTGATCCTCAACACAGAACACAACCACAGAAAATCAATCAACATAATAAAA
>NC_051211.1:46610371-46641103 GCF_015220715.1 Pygocentrus nattereri
TTAGTTGCCTCCAATTTTCTTTGAACTCCTAGTGCTGGTGGTATGGTGGGACTGGGTCCTAATGTAGTGTCTTTAAAGTGGGATTGTCTGCTAAGGTCGCTGATCTCTCGCTCTCTCTCTCTCTCTCTCTCTCTCTCTCTCTCTCAGCGCTGGGAGCGGATATTTCAGATCCTAAAGACTCTGACTGAGGCAAGTCGATCCAGGGAGCAGGGCTCGATTCAGTCTCCTGTAAACTGAGAGAGTGAGAGCGACAGAGGGAGAGAGAGAGAGAGAGAGAGAGAGAGCGCCTGTGGCTATGCAGTCTCCGGCTGTCCACAACACGAGGTGCTGAACTTGGACAGCTCCTGTCAGCACCTTGGAGAGCTGCTCTTGATCATGAGCATCTGGAAAATGGATCCGGTGGGAACCCTGGACCCGCCATCGGCCACATCTCTAGATGAAGGGATTAAAGCAGGATTTTGGGAGTGAGGTTGTAAAAACAATTGGTCAGAGTGTAAATGATGCTGCTCTTGTCCACTAGAGTGTCTGATGGTCCTGATGTTCTGTTTATAATCTGTAATGGAACCAGTGAATTTACACTGAAACCCACTGTAGCACGGCATGTGCTACCCCGGGCTCAAGGAGGACGCTGGAGGCAGGGTTCAAGGTGGCAGCAGCCATTTATTTTTCCCCAAAATAAACAAACACAACCAACCAACACTAAGCTGGACACTTTTCAGAGGCTTCAGCTGGCCTGCTAGACTTTTCAGTCCTTCTCTTCAGCGGAGATTTTCAGCTCTGCCATCTTTAGCTGCTGCTCGTCCCTCACTCCTCTGTTCCCTCACAGCTCTTTATAAAGGCACTCAAGCTGCCCGCCAGATGAGAATCAGCACGTTGGGGGAGCTCCGGCTTTGCGCTCCGCCGCCTCCACAATCGCAGGCCTCGCCTTTCTGCTGGCTCTCTTGGCCGTCATCGTCGGGGTCCAGGGGGCGGGCGCATGCCACACCCACTAAATCCTCCATGAGCTGCTCACAGCTTCACATGTTAATCAGTGCAGTGATGCACAACCACTTTTCAAGAGTTCAACTAAACATTTCAGCTTTTTACTTCATTTTTAACTTAATTTAGTTCACAAACAAGCAATGTTTACATTTTCACAAAAGCTGGTGTTATTAAAGTGTTAAATTTAAGTTTAATTTATTTCACATTTAAGAAAAGAAGAATCTGTAAATGATCTGACACTGTTGTTTATCTTAAAGACAGAGATGCTGTAAAAATGTTACTCATTATTTAAGTAGTGAAACAGCTTTCAAACAGAAAAGCATAAAACACCGTCCACTAAAAGACCATAAATAATGGGTTTTCAGCTGCAGATACTTTTCAGTTAGACGCTGTGTTTACATTCCACCGCTTATCCACACAAAGAACAGCATCCTGTATATACTGTCAAAACCAGATACTGTACAGGTACATTTAATGTCCATCAAGGTACAAACAGTGTAAATGTACCTTCAAAGGTAAAACAAGGCTGTTAAGGTCCAGTTCTGCCTTAAATTAGTTTTAAAATTTACTTTCCCAAATGAACTGTACACACGTTTACATTTTCATGACCTAATATATTAAAATAGAACAATAAACTAAAAACCTTGGAGTCAGTACAAAGTTTGTGCAGTTAATGTAACTTAAAAATACAATTGTAATGAAATGCACTATAATTATGTTTTGAGGGTTCCCGGTCATGACTGACACCGTACCGCCAGCTCTAGGAGGGTGAAGGCTAGCACGTGTCAGTAATTCCCTCTCTGGCCACCAGAGGTCTCTCTGCCCTGCTCCCAGGTTTGGTTCACCTGCACCCCATTACCTCTCAATCAGTCTCACCTTAAATACTCCCCAAACTCGGCTAAGCAGAGTGAAGTATTGCCAGTGTCCTGGAATCTGACTACTGAGTGTTTGTTTAGTTTGCCCCGCTGGTGTTTTGAGCTTCTGCCTGACTTTTTGTAATCTGCATTGTCTGCCTGGCCGTTCAGACTGATTCACTGGTATGACCTTTTTACCTTAAGAAACCTGAACATGGGTCCCTCACAGTTATGTTACACTATCACTAGTCTATGTACAGAGCCAGTTTAAAAGGAGCCTGGACGCTTTCTATTTCTCCTGTTATACCAAAACATGACACTTTTATTGTTTAGAGTTCAGAAGCACTCAACGTAAAACAGTAAGGAAGCATTGCTGTTTTGTGGATTTTTCTATATAAAAATGATTAAAGGATTTACCAACTACAGTTTTGCACAAATGCTGCAAAGGAGCCCATTCATTTTGAACTCACTCAGGAGTGCTTTCTAGTAAACCTAGAAGATATTACTGAGCTGTCCCTTTCTGCAGTTTGATTCTTTTTTCAAGTTTGTTATTTTTTTCTAGAGAATAATTTAATCATAGATTCATAAATATTTTGTCCTAATGGCAAGTTATGTCACAGTCAGAGAATTATTGTAAATACTGTATATGTGTGTGTGTGTGTGTGTGTGTGTGTGTGTGTGTGTGTGTGTGTGTGTGTGTGTGTGTGTGTGTAAAATATTAAAATATTAGCTTGACTTTAAATGCTAATTAAGATGCTTTTTTTTTACAATGCAAAACAAATTACTTTCTAGGGTAAACATAATTTGTGTTGTCACAGCAAAACATTTATACCACAATTAATCAGTTACATTATAAGAAACTCAAGATTTAAAGTAAAAAAATAAATCAAATTTTAAAATATTAAAAAGATGCAGTATCTATAATGCCTGTGTGGACATAATATTAGTATAGTGCAGTATTGGGGGATTAATAATGTGCTAGAATTGCTCTGTAAACAGTTATAAGGAGCTGCCTGATTCTAAATGTTAACACTGACAAAGAAACTGTCTGTAACACAGTCAGTGTGTTAATTTAGCAGCTCATACAAAGCTATAAAAGCATTTTTTGGTATAAAATGCTTTTCATGAATTTAAAATGTTGAATAAAAACACACATACACATGCAGGTGTTTAATTCCACTATGTTCTGTTTGTGGTGTGTAAAGCTATAATTAGGAGTACTTAGGCTTAATAAAATATATTGAATTCTGATCTAAAACAAACTCATTTCTTCCATTTGAAGAGATCTCAGCGTAATTTCCTGAGGAAGAACTCTCAGTGTGTCCACTCTTGTTCACATGATTCATCTCTGTCTGAGGCTCCTCCTCCACATCATGATAATCTGAAAAAAAAATAATCAATATATGGATGGATGGATGGTAACAAGTTGTTCACTAAATTAATCTCTTTTTTTTCTTTAATCTTCTAATTTTTCTTTCAGTGTTTTTTACAACAGTTTTTATTCCTATATTTATTAAAACTCCACCATAATGCTAAGATGTTCCATGTGTTACAGAACTGCCAGTGAATACTGAATGAGTTTACTTCAGTCTGATTCCTCTCTATGGTGGTCTTTAGTGCAGGACTCTCAACTCTGGTCCTGGAGGGCTGCTGTCCAAACACACCTGATTTCACTCATCCATTATTTACTATGTTTACTCTGGACACCAACCCATCAGAACCTTCAGTTCTACAGATCTACACAGTGCCCTTAAATAAAAACAACAACCACCAAAAACACAAGCAACTCTGTTTTAGTTTTGAGCATCTGGACTGTCGCACCATTCTTAGAACACAGTCAGACAGATGTAGAGAGGACTGATTACTTCCAGTCCTGTCTACAGAGCAGTGTGGCACTAATCATCTGTCTCCACTAAAGGAAATGTAGCTGTACTTATTTTATGAATGAATAAAGACAGCAGGTTTTATAAAAACAACAAAAAAGGTTGTACAGCAAAATAAACATTATATGTTTATCATTGATAACTAAACTCATTTATCGCTAGACTTCCTGTGCACTTGAATCATTTCCTCTACCAATCACACTCATGTACATCTGGATTGTAGCAGCATACACAACATTCCCCTCACCAACAAGGGGAAATTTTAACAATAAGCAAAAAAAAAACAGACATTGTACTATATTGAAGTTTCAGTTCAAATTATTTTTAACATTAAATTTATGTATTAATTAAATAACACCTACCTGTCACAATGTTGGAGTTTGGTCCAGCAGTAACAGTATCATAGATATCTGTCATGTCTTCTGTCAAAATTTAGAGATAAAAGTCATTAAATCAGGTTCAGCATCATCAGTGACTGTGTTCATGTTTGAGATTACAGTGTTGTTACATTACAAGTCAAACCTGTTTCAACAGCTGAGCTCTGATCAGCAGTGATGACATCATCATAATCTGCTACGTCCTCTACAACAAAACAGAGATATTTAGATAATCAAAGCTACATTTTGAATGACTGTAGGTGTGTGCGAGTAGTATTTATCAGCTGTTTCAAACATTATCTTTGAATATATCAACATTGAGCCTAACATTAGCTTTAGCACCAATAGCTTTTAACAAGGTTTTTATTTTTTCAAAGTCAGATTTTAAAAAAGCTCTTGCTGAATTGAGGTCTTGGCATTGAGGAAGGGTTTGGATGCTTTTGGGATCTTCAGAGCTAAGTGATCTGAAGCAGTAGGCTCATATGTCTCCTAAGTCAAACAGGTCTGGAGTGAAGACCCAGACTAACATGATTCAAAATCCCTATGATCAAAGGAGGCAAGTTATCATATACCCTACCCAGGACAGGGTTACCAAGACCTACCCCTTGAACCATGCCTTGGGGTAGCATTCCTTTGCGAGCGCCTTGTGGCCAGGCAGCACAGGTAACCCAGCTGGGCCCTGCCCAAAAAGGCAACGTAGGGGGACCATATGGGCCCACAACCAACAAGGTTTAGCATAAAGGACAGGTGCAGTGCCTTATAGACAGTAGGAGATGGTGAGAAGCTCCTTGCCAGCATAGACCCCTGTAGTGGAAATAGGCTCTTGCCATTTGGGACGTAACCTCACCAGTGGGAAAGGAGAAGAAGCTTTTTGCAGGATTGCTGAGAGGTACCAACTAGATGTAGTTGTGCTCACCTCCATTCACAGTGTCAGCCCTGGAACCAAAAACCTTGATAGGGTAGGTCCTTCTCCTACTTAGAGCTTGCACAGGGTGAAAGGCACTGGGCAGGTGTGAGGGTATTCACAAGCCCCTGGCTGGCTAGTGTGAAGTTTGTCCCAGTGGACGAGAGGGTCGCCTCAATGCAAATAAAAATCGCAGGGAGAAAAACTGACTGGTGTGAGTGTTTATGAGCCGCATAACAGTTTGGAGTATTCAGCCTTCTTGAAGTAAGTGGAGAAGGTTCTAGAAATGACCACACCTACAGACTCCATAATCTTGCTTAGAGAATTCAATGCACACATTGGCATTGACTGGGCACCATATTTAGGGTTGCCCACTGCTCCGGGCAAGTGTGCCCATTGCCCCCTACTGTGTGTGTTCAGTAAGGTGCATGTATGTGTGTTAATGGGTTAAATAAACTTTAGGAAGTTGTGGGGGACAGGATTGTCTGGGATTCTTTGCTTTTCCTACTGCTACGGCAACTCTAGCTAGCATTGTAGGAAGATGAATGAATGATTGAATGATTTTATATTGTATGAAGATTTATTTTAAACATATATACAATTAAATTTACTGCAGCTCCACAAACAGTCCATAGAATTAATACGGTCACATTTTTTATTAATGGTTTTTAATTTCTTTTTAATTTCTACTCTGTTCTAAACTAAAACCCCAGAACAGAAACCCACCTATGACACTCCCAGAGATCTGTCTAGCTGTGATGACATCATCATAGTTATCTGCTATGTTGTCGTTTTCTGCTTCACCTAAATCAAATAAAAGCAGACTGACTTTACAAACAGTGCAGTCATATTTTCACATTATGATTTAATATAAAGTAAAAATAATGGAATTTAATCAATGAAGGAACCCACATATCAGACCACTGGTGGTGACATCATCATATTCTGATTTCACTCCAGTCAGAGACGTTTCTGTAAAAAGAGCAAAAATGATCACTTTTAATTACATTTAAAAATATAATACTCATTCAGAGAGGTTTTAATGTAACAATAACAATTTTAGAACTCAGTCTTCAGTGTGTGACTCCATTAAGATTACGCAAGAAATCATTTCTAACAGAAACGTCTCCTCTAGAGAGTCAGCATTAATGAAAAGTTCAGAACAGTTAAAGAGAATCTAAGCGCATTTCTAAATTTCTAATTTGAATGTAGTTTTAGGTCCTCCTACCTGAGAGAAGCTCCTCATCCACATCCTCATATCCTGAATGCTGTTCCTCAGAGAGGACACTTCCTGTTAGAGGAGAGCAGAACTCTGGCATTTAGCTGTGTGTAGCTAACACGTGTAGCACAATGGAAGCGCCACAAAATGTAGTTAAAAATTCCATCTGATTTTGTGGAGATTTGTGTGCCTGTGTAATTTTACTGCCAATGCTTTTGAATAAAAATTCATCAAAGCTATTTAAAGCTCACACCAGCTATTAGGCTCAATTAAGGTATTTAGGGGATTATATGGGCAAAAGTAAAACTATCTGTAATTGTAATTTGAATAAGTGTCTGACCATTTTCTCTTCTTCTTCCTCTTTTTTCATAAAGCATCACCAAGGTTTCTCACCAATTAAGATAAGGGCTCTATGTTCACACTGCAAGCTTTTACAGCCCCAGATTTTTTTGTTTGATCATTCATTTAAAATGTACATTCCTGTTACAGTCATGTAAATGACCCACATTTCTCTGTTAGTTTTACTGTAGCTGAAGTAACATGGATTTATAATGGATACTATAATTTCTACATTGTAGTCTGGCACACGTGTTCTTACCTGAGAGGAGCTCCTCATCCACTTCCTCATATCCTGAATGATGCGCTTCAGAGAGGAGACTTCCTGTTACAGGAGAGCAGAACTCTGTCATGCTGCGTGACACTAAGATCTTAGAGCAGGGGTGTTAATCTCATTGAGTATTTGTTGTTGGGTGCTTCATTTTGTTGCTGTTTTTTTTGTTGTTGCTTACTGTATTTTGTATGCAGCTAGTGTGTTTGGTGATATGACTGGTGTGGAACTGTGTAGAACCAAAGTGTAACCACTATATATTGTTATTGTTATTGGGGTAGGAGAGTTGGAATGCACATAATATTGCGGTGCACGTTGGGGACTGTAGTACAGCGCATTGTGAAACAGGCAAACATTAAGAGAAAATTAAAACACTTCTGTGAGCTGTAAGGATTTTATTGCAGGCCAGATCTGGCCTGTGTTTATTGCGATCCTAACTGGACTGGTTTATTTAACAAATACCTCTTAAGTAAAGCATAGAGAACATTATTATGATGACTATGATTGGGGAGCTTAGTAGTCAGGAGCAGTCACTCTTAACTGAAAAAGCAGTTCACACCAAACTTTAAGTCCTTTGGGCATTTTCTGCAAATTACCCTAGAATAATTCCCTTAGGGAAGGATTTTTACACTTCTTTATTAATTGAGTCCACAAATAAACATAGAATCAGCTGAGTAAAGCACCTAGCTAGCTCTGTAGCTAGGCATCTAGGCTAAAAAAATGTGATACAACAGTAAAGACACTTGCAGTGAACATACATTAGTATTTAGTAACACATCACTGTGAAACGGAGTCTTTACAATCTCAAAGAAAACTTGTTGTATTACCTCCCGCAAACACTGTAGTAGTAAGTCAGGGTTACAGCTCATAGTGTATTAATAGTGTATTAATTCATAGTGTATCCTCTGTGGCTAAAACACAAAACTTATATGGATATAATAGATGTATGTTTTTAATAATGGCAATGTGTATTTTAACCTTTGTTGTGTCATAGTTGGCAACAATTTACTTTGTCATTTACTATCAAATAAACATACAGTAAACCTAACATAACCTAATGCAACCTAAAGGGTACACTGAAAAAAAGCAGACAATGCAGATGAGATTACATCAGAATGCTAGTTAGATATTAACCTAGTTTAATGACACTGTACAAAAATGTAGAAAAGTTTTATAAGCATTTGTATTTTGAATGTAAGCAGGTTTTGAGAAGTAAATTAAAAATCTTATAAAAGTATTTGCAGCACCCTTAGACAGTCGTCACTGCTCTCACTTTGGGAGAGCTAGACCTACAGGGCACGTTTCAGGAAAGACTTTAGACATTTTATTCACTGGGACTTTTTTTTTCTGTTTTAGGGGCTCATTGTGTTTTCTCACTTGGAAGAGCATCTAAGAGAGCACTTCAAGAGTTTTTTCATTTGAAAGTCACCTGTAGGGAATGCCATTGTGAAGGCCACTGTATGGCACCACATTACATTTTCTCCAGTGGAGGGGCATCCATAAGGAAACTTCCCACTCTTTATCATGCATACAGGGACAACCTTTACAGCTCTGCATCACATTTTATCCACTGGAGGGTGCCTTCAATTTTAGATAAGCACCTAATTAGGCACTTCATCATGCTTACTGACCTGTATGAGTGCCCTGTAGAGCACTGCATCCCATTTTCTCTACTAGAAAGGGCACCCATTAGTTAACTAGCTCCTTAGCTAGGCCCACAAATAAAGAATGCATATGAATTGTCATTGATTAAATTAATGCAATTAATCTTACATTATTATAAGTGTAAATACACCACAATAAGTCTCATGTAGTGCACTCACCCCTTTGAGTGGCTCTTGCAGTATTGAATCTGCAGTAAATCTCCTCATAGACTCTCTCAGTGCCCCTACTCAAGCCTTCATAGACTCCCTCAAGCCCTCTTCTAAGGCCTTCATAGACTATGTTCTCCATCCTCTTAGAGAGCCCTGTGAAGGAGATAAAGAGAAACATTAAGCCAGTTCAGTAGAACAGAAGACTGATGACAGATTGAAGGACTAATGATGTTTAGAGAATGTACAGAAAGTGGATTGTAGATGATCTCTGACTCTCTCTACCTCTCCTGAGCACTCTGTTCTGGTAAAACAGCACAACCAGAAGCACTAAGGCCAGGAAGAGCACCGCTCCCAGAACCAGGAGAGACGCTGGATAAATGAACGGAACAGCTGCTGGAGGAGTTTGTGGAGGAATGTTTGTTCCCTTCACTGTCTGACCAACTGAAAATAAAAATACAGAACAGAAACTGTGCAGAGCCCAGAACAATCTATTCAGAAACATGTAGTAAAATCTACATTTGTTTATCTGTCTAAGAGACTTAAAATACCTGTGGTGTTGGAGGTGGTGGCTGTTATTACAAGTGGAGTAGTAGAAATGTCTGTAAATACAGAAACAGCCGTTCTGATTCTGTAGAACACTTTAAGCACTGAATATGGCAAATTAGCATTAGACAATAGTAACAAGTCAGTTAATGCACCATTTACTGATACATTTAACATTTTTACACACATCCAGCCGGATCCTCTGACCTGCACAGGTGACTCCAGCGTCCTGCCTGTGGGAGCAGTCAGTGTGGTTCTTCAGAGAACGAGGACAGTCCCACAGGTGAATCTCATTCCCTCTACACTTCACTCTGTTCAGCCAGATAGGCCCTTTACCAGCACCAAAGACAGCACTCCCATCAGCACTCAGCGCCGGCCCACAGCCCAGCTGCCTGCAGACCACTTGAGCATCCCTGATATCCCACAGATCACCACAGACGGAGCCCCACTCAGCATTATGATACACCTCCAGCCTCCCTGAGCAGATTCCCTTTCCTCCCCTCAGCCTGAGAGGCAGGTGATCTACATCAGACATGATCAACCAGGATAGTTACAGAACTAATAACAATACAGTTATTAAGTGTAATATAGGTTTTCACTTTTTGTACATTACCAGCAATAGTTTTATGAAGAAGCTACTTTACTAACACTTGTGATTAACACATTACTTAATGAAATATTGACCTTATTTATTCCTAAGAGTTCTTACTTGAACACTGTCTGTGATGGGCAGATGAGGAGCATTTCAGACGACTTATCACACGATCATTTTCAACTCCTATGAATACAGAAAGATACTTGATTAAGCATTGAACATATATTATTTTATTTATTTTACATTTCTATAAGTATATTTTCTTTACCTATTTAAGTAAGTTTTATACTTTGTGTGAATTATTATCAGCACAAAATTGTATACACACTCTACTTATATGAACATAAAAACTGCCTACCTGAGCAGGTAATCCAAGCCACCTCATTGTCTTTATCACAGTTGTTCTGACTCCAGGGGGAAGATGGACAATGCCACACAGCGGAGTCATGATTTCTACATTTCAGATTGTCCAGCCAGTTAGGAGCTGATTCCACTCTTGCTTTGGCCCAAGTCTCACTGCCTGATCTTCCACAGTTCAGCTCTTGACAGATTAAACTTGATGTTTCTTCATCCATCCCATTTAAACACACATTACCCCAGGTTCCATTGTAGAACACTTCCAGATTCCCCTCACAGCCCTCAGTGAGTCTGAACTCTCTAAACTCTGTTGGCAAAACAACTTATACTAAACTTTGCTTTTAAATGCATATTTTAGGAAGTTGATGCAATTAAAAACGAAATATTTAACATTCCCTCAAAAGGATAATGAAACTCCTCTGCTTGTCCAGACGTTAACTTCCTTAAAGGCATGGTTCAATGCAAATTCAAATCTATACAGTTTTACCCCAAAGATAGTCAATCAGCCTAGATATGTCTGATGTCTAAAGCCAGCTTTACACTGAGTGATTACAGTGGTCTAATACATCTTCTTCACATCACACTGCATCAGATGTTGCAGATAATATCGTAGCTAAACTCCATGCCAGACTGTGAGATTTAAGTTATGCTGCACATCAGACAATACCTTAAAGATTTTCTGGTAATTTACACTGCATGAAAATAACAACATTCTGCATGCACTTTCTATTTTGGCCAAATATAGAACCACACTAGCAAATAATAAAAAAGCACAAAATTTGACAGTCAATAGAAACAAAAGTTCAAACTGAACATGAATTAAGTTTTTTTTTTAATTAAAAAAACTTGCTTTATTACATTTGCGACTTCACTGCTGAGATTATGTGTTTTTTTTTTTTTTTTAAGAGATTCTTAGTCCGCACATTTCTGCCCTGACTGACTCACTATATTTTCATTCAGAGGAAAACTGTGTTCATTTGATTTTTCAGTAAACCATTTAAAATTATGGTACCTGAGCACATGACTCCTACATCCTCCTTGTGTCCACATTCATCCTCTCCACACAGCTGAAATCTGCAGTTAAACAGGGACGTCTCGTTTCCCTCACACTCCACCTCATTCAGCCATATGGGTCCAGTTCCTGGTCCAAACTGGGCTGGTACTGGAGCACCGAGGGCCACTCCACACTGCAGCTGTCTACAAACCACCTGCGCATCCTCAATATCCCACAAGTCACCACACACTGTCCCCCATGAGCCGTTGTGGAAAACTTCCAGCCTTCCTGCACAGTCTCCCCCTGAACCAACCAGCCTGATGGAGCTGTGAGCTGAATTAAACTTACCTACACACACACACACACACACACACACACACACACACACACACACACACACACACACACACACACACACACACATATATTACAGCTGTGGTATTCTCATTCCTTGGTCCCCTACATAAAGAAGAAATGTAATCTTTTGACACTGAAATGAACAATAAATACTACATTATACTTTGGGGCAGATCATTTTAGGAAGATTGTTCGCCACTGATTGTTGATATTTAGCTGCTGTTTACCAGAGCAGGTGATTGAGAGCTGTTCTCTGGAGCTGCAGTTTACTGTTTCTGTGCTGTTGCAGTTCCCCAGATGAGCTTCACTCCCAGAACAATTGGAATCCACCACACACATGTGTCTGGAGGAGCTGGAGGAGCTGGAAAAGTTGAACACAGAGCCACAGCCCAGCTGTCTGCAGACCACAGAGGCCTTGGGCTCACTCCAGGAGTCCAGCAGAACTCTCCTCCAGTCCTGCATGAAGTACACCTCCACCTCCCCTTCACACTCCATCCCACCAGACAACCGCACTCGCCCCTCATGTAACGCCAGAGAGGAACCTGAAGAGGAAAAAATATCACTTAACGTAAAAGCTTCTTTGACTGACGGTACCTTACACATAAGTATTTCTGAGATTGACTACACTCTAAGAGCTCACCACTGCAGATGACTCCAGCATCCTGTTTATGAGAGCATGCAGTTCGACTCCATGATGAAATGGGACATTTTGACAGGTGTGTTTCGTTCCCCTGACAATCAAACACATCAGCCCAGATCTGGCCACTCCCCTCCCCAAACCAGTCTGACCCCAACATAGCCACAGCACTCCCACACTTCAGCTGATCACAGAGGACACTGGCAGCTTTCATATCCCAATTAACATCACAGACTGAGCCCCACTCACTGAGGTACTGGAGCTCCACTCGACCAGAACAGGAATCAGAGCCATTCGCCAGTCGAGCCTGAGTGTGACCTGAATCAACATGACATTATAGGAATTAACATGAATAAGAGCAGTTCAGTGCTATATTGTAACAAGCAGTGGAGTTGAACTCAATTAAAAATGAATGCTTTACCAGCACAAACCAGGCCCACATCATTGTCATGAGTGCAGTTATGTGAAGGTGATGTTGGGCAGAAGGAAATCTGAAATTCGTTGCCTCTACACTGAAGCTGCTCTGACCACACCTGACCCTCCCCTCTGCCAAAAACAGCTGCTCCCAGCACCTCCACAGGAAGCCCACAGCCCAGCTCTCGACACACAACCTCTGCATCCTGCTGGTCAAAGCCAGCATCACACACTGTGGACCAGGTCTTCACATTAAGCACTTCAACTCTCCCAGAGCACAGATGGAAACCACCAGTAAGTCTGGACTTTCTGTGACCTGTGAAATTTGAATATATATATTCAATATTATATTTGAGATATTTGACTAACATACTTAGATGGAATCAGTGATATAGTTGTTCTGATGGTCTAACAAGTAAAAACTGACTGATTGATATAAAAAAATTGTTTTCTTGATGACATTTTGTTCATATGAAGCAAGAGACACACAATCAAACACTCCGAATCGGTAGCTGGGATCTTTTCTACATGCTATCAGTTTTCAAAATAACTGGCCAGAAGCTGCAATCAAAAGCATTCTGTGTGTCGAAGGGAGTGTTGGGCAGTGTCCTGAACTAGTCAAGAACTAATCAAGAAATTAGTCAAGAATTTTTAACAGATTATTTTTTTATTATTGTTATTTTACATCTTATATTTTCATTTCTTTCACATTTTCTACAATTACTCTTATGTTCTCCATTTGACAGCCAGTAATGTAAAAGATAATGTAAAAGAGAAAGTTAATAACACTCAAAATCTTTAAAAAATTAATCTGATATTGTGGCGACGATGATATTAGGCATTTGTTCATTCATAGTGGTGATGAGAGATTGCAGCTCACCTGAGCAGAGGACTCCAGCATCTTCACCATGATTACAGTTATGTTTACCCCATCCTGCTGATTTGCAGTTCTTCAGTGTAGACTCTGATCCACTACAGTGCACTTCATTCATCCAAATCTGTCCTGATCCTTGTCCAAAGGGAGCTTTACTCAGTGCATCTACAGCCTCTCCACAGCGCAGCTCTCTACAGACCACTGCAGCATCTGTCAAATCCCACTCATCATCACACACTGTTCCCCATTGATCATCATGAAGAACCTCCACTCTCCCAGCACAGTGACTGCCACCATCCACCAACCTCACAATGTCTGTACAACATGAGAAGCAGATTTCACAGTCAAAAGTAATTTTAGAGTTTCAGCACTGGCAGAAAAGTTTGGGAAGCACAAATCACAATAACAATTAGCATTATTTGCATTAATGATAATTTAGAAATCATAATGAACTGCTTAATTTCACATCTTAGGCTTGACAAGTTGAAAATAATTATGATGCACATCAGGAAAAATCATTTTATACTTGAAATTCAGCATACACATTTTAAAAGCTTTAAATAAAATAAATACTAAAGTAAGCCAGAAAACATTATGTTACAGTAAATCTGTCACAGAGATGAAATCTTATTGAAGGCTACAAATATAGTATTTACCAGCACACACAAGACCCACATCACTGTCATGGGAACAGTTGTGTTTAAGTGAAGATGATGGACAGAAGTGAATCTGGGATTCGTTGCCTCTACACTGAAGCTCCTCTGACCACACATGACCCTCCCCTCTACCAAAAGCAGCTGCTCCCAGCACCTCCACAGGAAGCCCACAGCCCAGCTCTCGACACACAACCTCTGCATCCTGCTGGTCAAAGTCAGCATCACACACTGTGGACCAGGTCTCTCCATGAAGCACCTCCACTCTCCCAGAACAGCGAGAATCACCAAGTAGCTTGACTTCTGATATAATGTTGTTGAAAGATAATGATTTTATAAAAATGACAATTCAGCTTTTTTCCAGATACCAAAAATATTAATTTTATAACTAGCCCATGAGAGCATGCATGTCTCTGAAGAGAAAAAGTACAAATAATCAAGTTTCAAAGACAAAAAAAGGCAAAATTATTTATTATTAATGAGTTTGTAACAAAATTAAAAGCTATGAGAAGAAATGTGAATGGCAATTTTTTAAATCTAATTTAATAGAATTGTGAAATTTATAAAAACATACCTGAACAAATGACCCCAGAATCATTAGAATGAACACAATCATTTCTACTCCATCCTGGTGATTTACAGTTTTTCACTGTGCTCTCTAATCCACTACAGTCCACATCATTCATCCAGATTGGTCCTGATCCTGGTCCAAAGTAAGCATCACTCAGTGCATCTACAGGCTCTCCACAGCCCAGCTCTCTACACACCACTGAAGCATCTCTTATATCCCAGCCATCATCACACACTGTTCCCCACTGTCCTCTATGAAGAACCTCCACTCTCCCAGCACAGCGACTGCCACCATCGACCAACCTCACACTGACTGTACAACAGAAGGCAGAACAAAGATTTCTACACAGAAATACACATTATCCGAGGGAAAGAATACATTAAACTGCATGTGTAGCAAGAAAATGTAAGACTAATCAGTGAAGATACACCTCTTACCGGCACACACTAGTCCCACATCACTGTCATGGGAGCAGTTGTGTTTGAGTGAAGATGATGTTGGACAGAAGTGAATCTGAGATTCATTGCCTCTACACTGAAGCTGCTCTGACCACACCTGACCCTCCCCTCTGCCAAAAGCAGCTGCTTCCAGCACCTCCACAGGAAGCCCACAGCCCAGCTCTCGACACACAACCTCTGCATCCTGCTGGTCAAACGTAGCATCACACACTGTGGACCAGGTCCCTCCATGAAGCACCTCCACTCTCCCAGAACAGTGAGAACCACCAACCAGCCTGACCTCTAATATTAAACAGATTGTCAGTTTTGATAAGTAATATAATGCTGCTTAGATAAAATTATTTTATTAAAAAGTAGAAAAGCTTTGATTATTTTCAAACCATGTATGTTTGTAAAGACAAAAAGATGCAAGACAAATTGTATTGTGATATTTTAAGAAATACAAGTGGGCAAATGCAACAAGAAAACTTAATCTCATTAAACAGATTACTGAAATTCAGATAAACTTACCTAAACAGACAACTCCAGCATCTTTAAAATGACTACAGTTATGTTTTCGCCATCCGTCTGATCTACAGTTCTTCAGTGTAGTCTCTGATCCACTGCAGCTCATATTATTCATCCAGATTGGTCCTGATCCTGGTCCATAGTGAGCATCACTTAGTGCATCTACAGCCTCTCCACAGCCCAGCTCTCTACACACCACTGCAGCATCTCTCATATCCCAGTTATCATCACACACTGTTCCCCACTGTCCTCTATGAAGAACCTCCACTCTCCCAGCACAGCGACTGCCACCATCCATCAACCTTACACTGACTGCATAACAGAAGGTAGAAGAGACAGATATTTATGTACACAGCCAAAGCTCTGGACCTCAGTAGATTAGGAGGACTGTTTATACCCACATATTTCAAATCTTACTTTTAAAGTGGAAACAGCAATTTCTTGATAACTGGGCTGCTACGCTAACAGACATGTTTTAATTTTTTGAGATGCACAGGTACACAAAACATATTACAGGCTAACACATCTATTATAGTAAAGTGAGAGTTTGAGCAAGAACAAACAATACATGTATGTGAGTGTTTATTATGCCAATTAACACACAATACAACAGTTATAATTTTTTATTTTATTTATTTATTTATTTTCAGATTACTCCTAATGTTGCTTGAAGTAGCTGCTCAGTTTGGGCAGAAACTATTTTTGATCATTGGCTTTGGTTACAAGCTCCATAGTTGGCTGTGTTAGCCACCAAATGATTGTGCTTGTTCAAAAATCAATGAGATCAAAAAGACAGAGAAAAGGAGGGCATGTACATGATAAAGAGAGAGAGAGAGAGAGAGAGAGAGAGAGAGAGAGAGAGAGAGAGAGAGAGAGAGAGAGAAAGAAATAGTAAAATGTAAACCACTTAAATTGATATGAATCAAATCCAAAGTGAGACTGTCAATTGATTCCGCGTTTAGACCTCAACATGTATGCAAAGATAAATTAGTAAATGAGAAAATGAAAAGGTCCCTCTTACCAGCACACACTAGTCCTGCATCACTGTCATGAGTGCAGTTTTGATTGAGTGAAGATGATGTTGGACAGAAGGAAATCTCAGATTCATTGCCTCTACACTGAAGCTCCTCTGACCACACCTGACCCTCCCCTCTGCCAAAAGTAGCTGCTCCCAGCACCTCCACAGGAAGTCCACAGCCCAGCTCTCGACACACAACCTCTGCATCCTGCTGGTCAAAGCCAGCATCACACACTGTGGACCAGGTCTCTCCATGAAGCACCTCCACTCTCCCAGAGCAGTGAGAACCACCAACCAGCCTGACTCCTCCTAAATTATTTGTATCAGTCAATAGAGATCACAGAGCACATATGTTTGAAAATCACAGAAAAGTGTTTATAAATATCTATTTTTGTAAATGTGGCAGGTTAATAACATTGCTTTTCATTAACACTCAAAATGTACATTTTCTATAATAATATAAGTTTCTAAAAGACAAAAACAGAGTTGTATTGTCAGTTCTATTAAAGTCAAGGTTTCAGCCTATACTATGTCTTAGAAATGCTAGATATGAATTATCATCTTCAATTTTCCTCTCTCTGTACTTCCAGTATGTTTTCTACGTGTTTTGTCTTCATAGTTCTGAATTTTGCAAATCAGTTAACAAATCTCTATTTAATTGATGTGATATATGATTCAGATTCAAACCTGTGCCTTCTACATAACAATTCTACATTTACGCTGTCACTGTTACATTGTCACTGTTCTAGATGCTTTGTGATTTTAAAGTTATTAGCCGCCCCTCTACACATTTCATTTTATTTTATTTTTTCCTCTTCACCTCTTTTCTCTTTTTTCTTTTCTTTGCCTATCTCTTTTAGATTGTCTTGAACTAATTGTTCTATAAAAGACGATAAATATTTGAAAAAACAAAAACATAAGCATGAGGTCTTAAAACATGTGATGAGTCAAAACTCAATTCAATTGATAGTTTATTGAGGGATGATTTATAAAATCACTGTACTGAAGATTACCAGAACAAATGACTCCAGCATCATCATCATGACTACAGTAACTATCACCCCATTCTGGGAATGTACAGTTCATCAGTGTAGACTCTGACCCGCTACAGTCCACATCATCCATCCAGATCGGTCCTGATCCTGGTCCAAAGTGAGCTGTGCTTAGTGCATCTACAGCTTCTCCACAACCCAGCTCTCTACACACCACTGCAGCATCACTAATATTCCAGTTATAATCACACACTGTTCCCCACTGATCATCATGAAGAACCTCCACTCTCCCAGCACAGCGACTGCCACCATCCAACAACCTCACAGTGTCTGTACAACAGAGAAAGATGAGAGAGAGAGAGAGAGAGAGAGAGAGAGAGAGAGAGAGAGAGAGAGAGAGAGAGAGAGAGAGAGAGAGAGAAAAAGGCTGAAGATTCATTAAATGACCAGAGGTGCATTAAAATATCACACACTTGTGCTCCTTGAACATTTCACTCCTAAACCATTAATAAGCAGCGTACACTCCTCTGGAAAGACTTTTCACTAGATTTTTTCATCATGTCTTCAGGATTCACTTCCACTCTGCCACAACAGCATTAATGCAGTTGGGCACTTATATTGAGTAAAAAGGTCTCACAGTTAGCGTTCCGATGAAAGCTGAGGTTGGGGTTGTGGACAGGATAATTGAGTTCTTCTACATAAGTCAGTTGTTTATAAATGGACTATGCATGAGAGCGCTGTCATGCTGAAATATAAAAGAGTCTTCCCCAACCTGCTGCCACAAGTCAGAAGCACAAAGTTCTCTAGATTGTTATTTTATGCTGTAATATTTATATTACACTTTTCTGGAACAAAGCGGCCCAAAAACAAACTATACAAAACAGCCCCAGACCATTATTCCTCCTCCACCAAACTTTACAGCTGGCATTCTGCTTTCAGGCAGGTAGTGTTCTATTATGTATAACAGTCACTAGAGGCCTACAGAAAGAAGGTACTGGACCAGGTACTGGCTATGTTAAACTTGATCTGATTCTGATCTTTATTACTATTTTTCACTGTCCTATGTGTGACAAACACCTACATTATCCACAACAATCATAACTGATGCAATAATTCACACCTGAGCTTTGTAAGTTCTGATTTGGAAATTCTGATGACGTCATCCTCCAAACCCCCCATCCCCCAACATTACACTTCTGAGCTTTATTTTCAGAAGTTAATAAATTCACATTCAAGAGCTGATCAGTCAGATTAATGAGACCAAGTTCAAATAAAATCAGGCTGATTTGTGAAAATTTCCACTGTCCTGACCTCCTGTCTTTCAGAAGGTCTTACAGAGTGTGAGTATGGAGAGAGAAAACATGTGGAAAACAGGTCATTTACATTACAAATGCCATCAAAACAAGAAACTTCACGTCTTTTAGGCGGACATTTATATGAAGAATATTTCACAAACAGGGCTCAACATCAGTGATCACTTCATACGACTCAATCTCATCAGCATGTGGCGTGTCGATACAATCAGAACTGAGCATTTCCTGTTAAAAATGTATAATGTACCCAAATCCAAAGGATTACTTTATTAAAAGTACCATCTAAAAGCAGGGATAGGGATAAAAGCAGGCTTCAATATCAAAAATATTTAGAGTAAATAAATAAACATGAAAAGTTTTCATAGTTTTATGATGTCATGAAAACCAGCGCATTTACATAGATCTGACTCTTGAGCCTGTAACAGCCCTACCACCCATGTTTGAGTTTTCTCATTATGACAGATCAGACACAGAAAGAATTCCCAAATATCCTGAGGTGTTTTGATTTAAAGTTCCTCGTATAAAACTTAAACAAGAGTTCAAAGTACAGAGTCAGTGATTCACAACACAGAGCACAATGACAGAAAATCATCCAACACAATAAAATAAGAGAGAACTTACCAGCTGTGGTGAGTGAAACTGTGGAGGACAGAAGAATGAGAACCACACAGCTGTCCATCTCCCTCTGACCTGCACACAGTCCGTTCAACTCAGCAGCGGAACAAGCTTCACCTTCACTCCTCCAGAGAGACTGAAGAAACAGAAAGAGAGAGAGAGAGAGAGAGAGAGAGAGCTCCCCACAGTCACCAATCACACTCACTATGACCTTATTAGAAAGAGGAGAGGAAATCATCAAACATTTTCAGAGACAAATCAGAGGAGGCGTTTTTTTCTTTCTCCATATTTATCAAAAGAGCGTCAGCGCTGATGAACAGAACTCCACCTCCGTCTCTAGAGGAGTGTGTGTGAGGAGAGACGCTCGCAGCAGTGTGGTGAGAAACACACCAACATACAGGAGACTGACTTCAGAGAGAGGAAACACTCCAGTGTAATACAGCATTAATGCTGCACCTGCAGAGAGCTGATCCACACACTGATAAACATCATACACGCTGCTCTGAGTTAGAATACAGACACATAGAAATTCTACTTTAACACTCAGTAAAGTTACAAATAAACTAAACATATGTACAGATGTTATTTTCTTTATTTGAAATGTGGAATGTGCTGCTTTTTAAAATAACTTTGTAATACAAAGAGCCCAGTGTAATGAAACCATGATCTAAAGACACAAATACAGAATAACTTATAATTTCGTAAATACAATATATTTATTATCTCAATTCAACACATTTTCTATTGCAATCCTTTAACTAATCACTGTCACACACATGACTGCAGTTCTTTCAGCTTTACACTAAAATTGGTTTGATCACTGCAGTACATTTTCTTCTCCACCAGATGGCAGCAGAGGATCAATAATCAGTGATTTAGTAATTCTGGTGAAGCGCATTTTCACTGCACTGACAAGCTGAGGTCACTGCTGGTGCCCTGATGTGGCTGCTGTGGTGTCTCAGTCACAAGAAATAGGGTAAAAAAAATGTCTAAACATTTAATAACACTTAAATTGGAATATTTAGCATCTGCATCTTTGTTCAGCATCAGATATCTACTGGTGTGATGACACAAAACTACTGAAACAAAGTATAAGATTAATGAATGTGAGAGATGAATATTCCTTATGCAGAAAATTAAAAATTAATAATTAGTATCTAATCAAGAATAACAGGACCATCAGCATTACTGCCCTGAAGTTTGGTAATGCAATAGAAGTGTAATGCAGTAGATTTTCACTCTTTAAAACAACAGCAACAACAACAACAATAATAATAATAATAATTCTGTGTTTAATGTACTTAGAAAAGATCACTCAAATTAACCAATTTATTGTCTCTAAAAACTGAAAGCTGTGCTCTGTCATTTCTGAGCAGAGTTCAGAATGGAGATTAATGTAGTGTGGAAAAAAAAACATTTAATTAGTATTTTATTTGAAAACACTGTGGTAGTGGAAAGATCTGAAATAATGGGTGCTAAATAATCGGTTATAGGAGTTTTGTTCCTTTAAAATAGTTCATATAAATTTGGGCTAATATTGAACTACATTGTTTTCTTTATCTTTATTTCTTTTCTCTTCTTTAATTTGGTTTCAGTTTGTGACCCAAACTCTTTCAGGTGTTTTGCATGGAGAAAGGGGCATGGGCTAGGGGGACGAGGGGGAAGGGAGAGCACATGGAGAGGAGAGTGAGAAAGTTCCACGGTGATTCTGTGGCTAATGGAACCACCACTCATGTTACAGTCGTGTTATCAGCTCGATATCACGAAAACAACTGTGATACATGGAAAGAGACTGTAATGTTGTGTAATTACTGCCCGCTAGCATAGCTCAGACTAGCCGCCAGCCTCGTGTGATAGGTATTATTGGACTTTTTGGTCAGCTGGACCAGGCCTTCTAGTGGGGGAGAGCCCTCTCTGGGTCGGGGATAAGCTCTTGCCTCAAGTGGCGGAGTTTAAGCATCTCGGGGTCTTGTTCACAAGTGATGGTACAAGGGAGCGGGAGATTGACAGGCGGATTGGTGCTGGGTCAGCAGTGATGCGGGCTCTTTACCGGTCTGTTGTGGTAAAGAAAGAGCTGAGCCATAAGGCAAGGCTCTTGATTTACTGGTCGATCTACGTTCCCACCCTCACCTATGGTCATGAGCTTTGGGTAATGACCGAAAGAACGAGATCGCGAATACAAGCGGCCGAAATGAGTTTCCTCCGCAGGGTGTCTGGACTCTCCCTTAGAGATAGGGTGAGAAGTTCGGTCATCTGGGAGGGACTCGGAGTAGAGCCGCTGCTGCTCCACGTCGAGAGGAGGTGTCGCACGCAAGTCCACCTGGGAGGAGACCCCGGGGAAGACCCAGGACACGCTGGCGTGACTATATTGCCCAGCTGGCCTGGGAGCGCCTCAGAATCCCCTCAGGGAGCTAGTGGAAGTGGCTGGGCAAAGGGAGGTCTGGGCCTCATTGTTTATGGCTAGGACCTCAGGATAACAAAAAACAGTGACTTCACAAACCTACTTGGAAAACAAAGGAGATCAAAAAGGGGTCTTCTCGAGTCCAAGATCAGATGTAGGTGTGCAAGTGGGAGGAGACAGGAAGAGTCCATGATGAGTCTCCTCAGAGGGAAGAGTCCATGGCTCCTATGCAGTGTCTATACGGGGAGAAGGGAGCGGTTTGAGATTGAGCCTGAATTAAAATAAGACAGTTGAGATGTTCAAAACTGAAAAAAAAAACAGCGTGGCCCATGGAAAATGCACCTTTAACAATAGAAATAATAAAAACAAACAAAAAAAAAAATCTCTGAAGAATAAGTGTGTATGACTTGACCTTTGAGGTCAAACAAGGAGGTCCTGGTGAGGAACTCTATTCTGGTATTGGATTATATGTAGGAGGTTGAGAAGAACAGGGATTTGATCACTACCAGTTGGTGCAGTAGTGCTTGTCTAAAGCTTCCTGTCACAATTGACCAGGTATCTTTTCTTCAGAAATAAGTCTTGGGAAAAAAGTGCAGTATGATGTGCATTACAGTATGATGCAGTAGCCTTTATAATACTGCACAGCACAGTGTTAATAGGGCTTACTTAGCCATGGCCCCTGGGGCCCCTCAACTTAGGTGTAACCCAGATATAAATACTGCTCAGTGGATTAAATTTAAAATAATAATTAATTCCAAAATGCAAAGTTAATATAAATATACCATATACCTTAACATAAAGGTCACTGTGAACTAAATAATAATAATATTGAATTTTAGATAATCCTATTTAATTTAAAATCTTATATCACTGTAAACTTAGACTTTGTAGACAGTTAATAATTAATTATTCGCAGTGATAAAAATTATATAAGCATATTAATTTTACTTCTTTGAACTAAAGAGTACTAGCCAATCAGGTTCAAGCCCCTCCTACCACACTCACGACTTGAGGTTTGGTACGAACTTTCTCTTCCCTTTTTTCTCTTTGTGCTCGCTCAGCACAGATGTGCAGCTGAGCTCTCTGTTCTAATTAAATTAGAACACTGTCAGATATTAAGTTTTATCTGAGTGAGATACCACATCCAAGAAGCCATGGAACCCCATTTTGACACTGAATGTGTTTACTGAGCTTTGGTAAGATGCGTTCTGTGAATTAAAGTGGTTATTACAAATAGTTCTGATTATATAACCGTAAAATGAGCTTATTTCTCTTATTAAATGTAAGATGTTGTCATTACCGAGCAGTTCATAAATTATATATATATATATATATATATATATATATATATATATGCAGAGCCCTGTACATTCAGTGCAGCTTGTGTGTGTAAGATGGTGCCATGTGCACGAGTGAAAATTTCAACAATTTGGTTGATGTTGTTACCTGTTATGGCCACCTGCCTATCGCCCATGTTTTTAGCACCTTTTGGTGAAAGCTATGCTATGCTTCCCTTAAGATCTTACCTTTGCCGAGCAGTTAAGGTTACATGCTCAGGGAAATATTGTTAATGTTCTCAATAAGTAATATTATTCCTAAAATCATATTATAAAATTGTACAGTTAAAAGTTATATACTTTGGAATGTTTTGTGTGTCAGATTATTAATTTTATTGACGGTTAATGTGGTTATTATTGTCATAATATGAAAATATTTCATTATTGGGGCTATTTCTTTTCCTGTGAATCGAAGTTATATGATTCATTTGACAAGATTTATTTGTTGTATGTGGTATATGTGTGTGTGTGTACATGATGGAATTGGGAAAATGGAGGAAAAAACATGCAACTTTATGCCTGTTTGGTGTACAGGTCAGGTTTTATTGGACCCCTTTGGAGCCTTGAGACAGCCTAAAAGTGTCAGAGTGTGGAATCCCTTCCCTTTGGCATCATCAACTCGAACAGTCCTGATTCCTCCTGTCAGGTTTCTTGAACGCGTGGAACCTTGAGTGACAGCTCTAATAGCAGGACACCCCATCCACTGGTGCCCTTCTTGAATTCTGATTTCTCCGGTAAGGAGTGGCGAGCCAAATTCTGAAACAGGAAATAAAGCAATTGCGTGCAGAAGAGAACACCTCAGAACTGAACTGAAACACACACACACTTACACATTTTTATTTTTTATTTTATTTTATTTGTCCATTCATTTGATTCATGTGTATGGTTTGTTGATGTGCTGGTAATCTCCAGGTTTCATAAGACCCCAATTAAACTCAGCCAATTGTGCTATTTATATATATCAGTCACTGAATTTGTCCTTCAAAGCTCACCAGCTCTTTCACGAGCCTAGGTCTAGTCCAAACAGTATGCGGTGAACCACACTACCAGTGTTGAACCTGTTACATAGGCACTTGTTAACTTGGTCCTGAGGTGACAGTGTGTGCAGAGTTTAGTGGAGCTGTGTTGGCTTTACATGACATTTTCAGTATGTGCTTTTATGACCTTAAACAAGGAAGGCCCAAATAGTATTTTGTTGCCTTTTGCAAAATGGTGGCCCCTAAGAGCCACCTAAAAGCAGGCATATTCCAACTAGAGCTCCAGGCAACAGAGAGTTCTGAGTTTGGTTCAGGAACCTTTAATCAGTCTGTATTAGGCTTTTAATAGAGAAGAGTTGCCAATTCAGAGGACACACTCAAACTATACTTCAGGTAGACAGAGCACTCAGCTGAAACAGGCCAAACCAGTGGATGGAGTCACTTTTTGTTAGTTGAGAATATGAGTTACCTTCTTTTAATGATGGAAATTCCAAAAAAGAAATCTAAATCTCTGACTTGTCATTGAAACGCACTGGCACAAATTCCAAGAAAGAAATATTAGGCTTTGGAAAGAAAAAAGTTACAATTCAGGGACCCTTAAAAAATAACACCCTAGGACCACCAAACTGGACATACTCGAACCAGACATTGAGCCTGACAGGCAGAACAAGATTACTATTACTTAAAATCTTTGCCATCATGACCCTTCCAAAAAATGAATATTAATATCAAAATAATGGGGGGTAAAAATTAGAATCTCAATTAATAAAATATCAGTGAGCTTATTTAAAAAAATTCCTTATTATTTTTAAGATGATGATCCTTTTTCCAATACTGTTGTAAGGAAGACTCTCCAGACTGATTGGAAAAAACAAAACGCTAGAAAAGTTTAAAACCAGCAAAAGCACCCAAGGGAAGATCCAGAGTCAAAGAGTACAGAAAACAGGTCAGTGCAATCCAAAAACATCAACAGCAAGAAACAAGGCTTAACATGCACATAAACTGGCAAAACTTCACACTGAGCCAGTGTATTGAAGGTCCTTAAATAGGCAGGTAAATGAGCTGCAGGTGAAAGGTCAGGGTGCAACTAGAGAGTAAGTCAGTATTCAGGTAAGCCTCTGGTGGCGACAATGGGTATTACACCTGACAAGTGTAATCTGCATTCCAGAAAAGCAATCCTGGTTCCAGTTATAGATCCAGTATGATGTTCTTAATTCCAAAACTGGGATCTTTATCCAAAAGTTTTTGTTCTGTTGAAAAAAAAAATGTTCCATTTTATTACATCAAAATTGTGCTCTGTATATCAGAGTTGGAATTGCAATTCCAAAGTGTTGACCCTAGTTCCATAAATGTGATCTAAATCCCAAAATTATTGTCTCAATTCTAAATACCTAAATTCTGCCAGCATGTTGAATTGGGGTCTTGTGGGGTAAACAGATTGGACCTAGTTTAAACCAGCATCCTTTGTGCATACAAGTCACTCCTGGGCTATTAGATTATGTAGCGCTGTTACCTGCCAGAAAGAAGATCTTGTGTTTGATTCCCAGCTGGGTGACCAGGGAAATTTTCCCATGTCTGTATGGGTTTCTTTTGGGCACTCTGGTTTCCTCCCAAATTCCAAAGATGTGCAATCATATGCTAAATAGCTCCTTGGTGCAAATGTATATGTCTGTGTGTCTGCCCTGCGATGGACTGGCGACCTGTCCAGGCTGTATCCTACTTTCTGCCCAATGATTGCTTGAATTGGCTCCAGCTCCCCAAAGACCCAGAAGGATAAGCTGCTTAGAAAATGTGTCTGTGTCTGTGTGTGTGTGTGAAACATGGCAATGTTAATGAGAACATAGGAATGGAATAACAAATTGTGTAGAGGATCCAACCTTAGAGACTGTTACAGTTATGGCATGACAAAAGTGTATTAGAATCAACAGCTGTAACGTGGAGCGATGAGGCAGACGCACGTGCTGAGAAAAGCAAGATTTATTCAGGGCAAATCCATAATCAGGGTCGTGGTTGAAATGGTCCAGGTTCAAATAGCCAATACAGAGAGATCGAGAGCCAGACGTAACGAAAGAAACACAGGAAAACTATAACAGGGACTGGAATAAACAAACAATACATCCAACATATCAAACATACAGCACATCCAGTACAATGAAATACAATACAAGACAAAGAATACATCAAACAGTACATCCAACACACAATACAAAGACCAACAACCTACTAGGAAAAACACAGGGCCTAAATACAAGAGGGTTCACAAGACGCAAACAGGAAAACAGGTTGGAACAGTCAAGGGTGGAGACAAGAAACAAGAGGGGCAGAACAGGGAGGAAACCAAACAAAGAAGCATGAGGACAAGTAAACAGAAGCAGGAGAGGAGTGGGAGGGGCCAATCGTGACAACAGCTCAGCAGCACTTGGGAAATAAGGTGGTACTGCACCCAATCATCAAACCTTATTGATGTTTTTATTCAATAAACATAAGTGATAAATTTATGGAAGAACATCAGCATTAAAAATCAGACCATAGACTGTCCTTAGAAACCATATTAAAAATACATTTCATATGTTCACAATATTAAAACAGATATTTCATTTTGAAAAACAGGCTACCTTTTATCCAGATAAAATTTGCTCTGAGGCTCTAATTGGGGTGTGTGCACGGTAGAGTTGTTTAGGTGTGTATAGTACAGAATTTTTTCGGCAGAGGGGTGTGTGTGTGTGAAAGTGTGTTTGGATAGACGTGGTGGTGTGTGTGTGAGAATGTGTGGACAAGCTGATTAGTGGTGTGTGAGGGTGTTTATGGGAGAACTTGGGTGTGTCGTGTGTTGTGAGGAAGTGTGTGGTACAGTTGAATAGGTGTGAGTATAAGAGTGTGCATGTAAGTTGATTAGGTGTGTCTGTATCTTTACACTAAGTGTAACTTTAAAATGTGTAATGATCAGCACAGAGACGAGGAGTACAGAATTATCTGTCACACCACAGTAATAGATTCAATACATTACACACTTAAATCATAAGAAGTTCCAGATACAGAATTCAACATACAGTAATTATTATGTCTGTGTGGATTTAATGTCAAATCATCAGCATAATAATCACACAATCATTATACGTTTGCAAATAACACACAAGAAGGTCTGAAATCTGACTTATGTTGCACACTATAAAAAGCGGAACCATGTTTTTCAGGTTCGAATTTATGTAAAATATTGTGTTTATTCCCCAAATTAAAAGTTTGCTTTGCATTATTTCAATTGGAGTATTTATTTGAGTTAAAGAAAAAAAAACAGAGAATGCACCATTTTTCACAGTGCAGCACAGTATTCGGTGGGTGATCAGTGCTTTATAATTGCTCTATAAACAGATTTTAGCCTGATTTTAAATGCCTGCACTGAAAACAGAAAGCTGTCATACATCATTTACAGTGAAAATGAATTTCCCTTTAATTTCAGACCTTCAACCAAAAATAATCATGTTGTAAAACTGTACATAAAAATGAAGGCTTTTGGCAACAAATGAATAATTTCTTCTAAAAACCTTTTAATTGACTACCTTTATCACATCAGATACAGAATGTTTTCAAGAAGATAAAAATAGAATAAACAGATCAAAGTAAGATCCTAAACATTTAGATGAATTAATGAGATTTGAGAGGTTGGTGGAACTCTTAGAAAATATACTAAAATAAAAGAAACATGTGAACTGTGTGTGGGGGGATGTTTAGCTGTGTATGTGTGGGGGAGTGATTTATGATAAAATCTTAGAATTTCTTGCGTTTGAAGAAGTTTGAATGTAATTTCCTGAGGAAAGACACTGGCTGTAGGCTCTCAGTTGCATGATTCATCTCTGGCTGAGGCTCCTCCTCCACGTCATCATAGTCTGTAAAACAAGAAGAGCATTTAACTCTTTAAAACGATAACAAAAAACCCATGTCTTTCTTATAATGAATATATTCCAAAAATATCCAAAAGTGAAAGAAAAGGAGAGCAGAAAATAGAGCACTATGCAAGTCTATTTAACAGGTCAACTTCAAGTTTAACCAAGTTGTTCTTTAAGTGTCAATCTTCTGCATTGTCCTGTTCACTCTTAGAATACACTTAGACAGATGTAGAGAGGACTTCTACACATCTTCACAACTGTGGCTAAGTGTCAGGGCTGGACTGGGAACTGAGTTCAGCCCTGCGTTTCCGTCTAGACCAGACCACTACAAACAGTGATCCCCCCCTACCAACACCTAAAAAACTGCAAGCCCTATAGCCTTAAGGCTTATTTACATGAGTCATGTACTCTAATGCACGTCAAGTTTTGAAAATAAACACATGCATGTTAGTGTCATCTTTCACACTAACTACCTAATTTTAATTGACCCAAAATATCATAAAAAATCCCCAAAACTTTAGTTGGTTGTGTTTTTGTTGGTTGCATCTTTTATTCAATGACACAGAATACACCTATAGAGCTGTAGGTTCTGTAGAGTGTCCAACACAGGTTTTGATGATTTCTCTGCTGAAACACACTGACTAAACTTTGTCATTAACAGATGAATCAGCAGTGTTTAATCATTAAAATGTGTAACAAAGAAATCTGGACTCTGATTTTGGTCCTGCGGTTCTTTCATCTGATATCCAAATAAATTGTGAACTTTCATTTCTTAATTTCTTTGCATATTATTTAAGCAACTTTTTTTTCTGTGCCCTTATGCTTTTTGGAGGTTTTTCCATCTTTCTCTAGCTAGCCTTCACAATTGAACTTTCCTGGTTATTATTGTTATGCTTTGTTTTGGGGCAGCAGCATTTGCCTGATGGGCCAAAAGCCACACACTGAGAATGAGCCCCTCATGTGTCTAGATCTGTGCACACCAGTATTTACCCAGCGCATGCCATTTGTCCTGTTCATTTTATATATAACTACATTAGAATGATAGCCACTTACCTTTTACCTTTTCTACGTCCTGTCCTGCAGTGATGACATCATTGTAGTTCTCTGGTGTGTCCACTACAGCAACATGGGAAGGTAAATTATAAAAATAAGAAAGAAAACTGATGTTTTAACTAGTGATATGTCAGCTTTAAATAGTTTGCCCATTTTAAGAAAAGCATACCTGTCATAATGTTGGAGTTTGGTCCAGCGGTAACAGCATCATCATAGTTATCTGTCATGTCTTCTGTGAAATTGTAAAGATAAAAGTCATTAAATCAGCTTCAGTATCATCAGTGACTGTGTTCATGTTTGAGATTACAGTGTTGTTACATTACAAGTCAAACCTGTTTCAACAGCTGAGCTCTGACCAGCAGTGATGACATCATCATAATTCTCTGCTACGTCCTCTACAACAAAACACAGAGACATTTAAAGGATATAAAAATATTTTAGACAGCTGTATTTTTTAGGTGTTTCAGGCATAATCACTGAATGTAGGATTTTATGATGCTGCATTGTTACATATTTGAAAATATAGAAAATATTTCTTTTCATAAAATGTAATTTAATAAAAATAAATTCATTAACTTGGGTCAGATTTTGCAGGTATGATGAGCAAATGTTTGTGGGCATTAAAATACCCTCCTGCACGTATGTGTGGACCACTGCTGTAAGGAACAGTGAAGCTCCACGTATTACTCAAAACAGTCACTACAAATACAGACCATGGCCGTAACTATAGCTGTAAGGTAACCAATGTCCGGACTTAGTTTAGAAGGTTTTTTTTTCACTTTCCTCCATTCATGAGATTAAACGTTGAAACAGAGCCCTTATTTTAACGTGGTAGTTTACTCAGGGGTGCAGCCACAGTATTACAGATCTACTCAAATGAGGACGGAATATTTATTATGCTATATTTTTCATAAAAATAATGAAAATTAATTTGTTTCCTATAAGTGCTGTTACTGTATTATGGCCAATAAAAATCTAACCAGCTGTGGCTAGGCCATAGATTTAGCTGCTCAATCTGTTTATTTCAGTAGGAGATGCTATGCTGCCCACTCCTAGAATATATATCATAAATCATTATATATATGTATATCATAATGTTGCTGGCTACATCAACATGCCTTAGTCTAGCTCCAGTAGCTGCTCATTTAGGCTACAGGCTCCATAGTCAGCAATGTAAGTGATTAGAGGAGAATTAAAGCTTTATTTTGTTATTCTAATAAATCATACAACTGGCATGGGGAAGTTCACTGGTAACCAACATATTGATGGTTTAGTATGATGTAGCTAACTTTATTAAGAAATCAGCAGGTACATTAGACTGTATTTTCTCTCATTAACTGTATGAGTTGCTACCTTTCCCTTTTAGCTGGAGTTTGGTACAGACTGCCCTTTATAATGTATATTTAATGTGTGCTTTAACAGTAATCAGTGAATACAGAGAGGGGCGGTGGGGGGGGGGGGGGGGGGGGGGGGGGGGGGGGGGGGGGGGGGGGGGGGGGGGGGGGGGGGGGGGTGGGGGGGGGGGGGGGGGGGGGGGGGGGGG
>NC_051211.1:46641203-46681203 GCF_015220715.1 Pygocentrus nattereri
TCAGGAGCAGTCACTCTTAACTGAAAAAGCAGTTCACACCAAACTTTAAGTCCTTTGGGCATTTTCTGCAAATTACCCTAGAATAATTCCCTTAGGGAAGGATTTTTACACTTCTTTATTAATTGAGTCCACAAATAAACATAGAATCAGCTGAGTAAAGCACCTAGCTAGCTCTGTAGCTAGGCATCTAGGCTAAAAAAATGTGATACAACAGTAAAGACACTTGCAGTGAACATACATTAGTATTTAGTAACACATCACTGTGAAACGGAGTCTTTACAATCTCAAAGAAAACTTGTTGTATTACCTCCCGCAAACACTGTAGTAGTAAGTCAGGGTTACAGCTCATAGTGTATTAATAGTGTATTAATTCATAGTGTATCCTCTGTGGCTAAAACACAAAACTTATATGGATATAATAGATGTATGTTTTTAATAATGGCAATGTGTATTTTAACCTTTGTTGTGTCATAGTTGGCAACAATTTACTTTGTCATTTACTATCAAATAAACATACAGTAAACCTAACATAACCTAATGCAACCTAAAGGGTACACTGAAAAAAAGCAGACAATGCAGATGAGATTACATCAGAATGCTAGTTAGATATTAACCTAGTTTAATGACACTGTACAAAAATGTAGAAAAGTTTTATAAGCATTTGTATTTTGAATGTAAGCAGGTTTTGAGAAGTAAATTAAAAATCTTATAAAAGTATTTGCAGCACCCTTAGACAGTCGTCACTGCTCTCACTTTGGGAGAGCTAGACCTACAGGGCACGTTTCAGGAAAGACTTTAGACATTTTATTCACTGGGACTTTTTTTTTCTGTTTTAGGGGCTCATTGTGTTTTCTCACTTGGAAGAGCATCTAAGAGAGCACTTCAAGAGTTTTTTCATTTGAAAGTCACCTGTAGGGAATGCCATTGTGAAGGGCCACTGTATGGCACCACATTACATTTTCTCCAGTGGAGGGGCATCCATAAGGAAACTTCCCACTCTTTATCATGCACTACAGGACAACCTTTACAGCTCTGCATCACATTTTATCCACTGGAGGGTGCCTTCAATTTTAGATAAGCACCTAATTAGGCACTTCATCATGCTTACTGACCTGTAGGAGTGCCCTGTAGAGCACTGCATCCCATTTTCTCTACTAGAAAGGGCACCCATTAGTTAACTAGCTCCTTAGCTAGGCCCACAAATAAAGAATGCATATGAATTGTCATTGATTAAATTAATGCAATTAATCTTACATTATTATAAGTGTAAATACACCACAATAAGTCTCATGTAGTGCACTCACCCCTTTGAGTGGCTCTTGCAGTATTGAATCTGCAGTAAATCTCCTCATAGACTCTCTCAGTGCCCCTACTCAAGCCTTCATAGACTCCCTCAAGCCCTCTTCTAAGGCCTTCATAGACTATGTTCTCCATCCTCTTAGAGAGCCCTGTGAAGGAGACTAAAGAGAAACATTAAGCCAGTTCAGTAGAACAGAAGACTGATGACAGATTGAAGGACTAATGATGTTTAGAGAATGTACAGAAAGTGGATTGTAGATGATCTCTGACTCTCTCTACCTCTCCTGAGCACTCTGTTCTGGTAAAACAGCACAACCAGAAGCACTAAGGCCAGGAAGAGCACCGCTCCCAGAACCAGGAGAGACGCTGGATAAATGAACGGAACAGCTGCTGGAGGAGTTTGTGGAGGAGTGTTTGTTCCCTTCACTGTCTGACCAACTGAAAATAAAAATACAGAACAGAAACTGTGCAGAGCCCAGAACAATCTATTCAGAAACATGTAGTAAAATCTACATTTGTTTATCTGTCTAAGAGACTTAAAATACCTGTGGTGTTGGAGGTGGTGGCTGTTATTACAAGTGGAGTAGTAGAAATGTCTGTAAATACAGAAACAGCCGTTCTGATTCTGTAGAACACTTTAAGCACTGAATATGGCAAATTAGCATTAGACAATAGTAACAAGTCAGTTAATGCACCATTTACTGATACATTTAACATTTTTACACACATCCAGCCGGATCCTCTGACCTGCACAGGTGACTCCAGCGTCCTGCCTGTGGGAGCAGTCAGTGTGGTTCTTCAGAGAACGAGGACAGTCCCACAGGTGAATCTCATTCCCTCTACACTTCACTCTGTTCAGCCAGATAGGCCCTTTACCAGCACCAAAGTACAGCACTCCCATTAGCACTCAGTGCTGGCCCACAGCCCAGCTGCCTGCAGACCACCTTGAAGCATCCCTGATATCCCACAGATCACCACAGACGGAGCCCCACTCAGCATTATGATACACCTCCAGCCTCCCTGAGCAGATTCCCTTTCCTCCCCTCAGCCTGAGAGGCAGGTGATCTACATCAGACATGATCAACCAGGATAGTTACAGAACTAATAACAATACAGTTATTAAGTGTAATATAGGTTTTCACTTTTTGTACATTACCAGCAATAGTTTTATGAAGAAGCTACTTTACTAACACTTGTGATTAACACATTACTTAATGAAATATTGACCTTATTTATTCCTAAGAGTTCTTACTTGAACACTGTCTGTGATGGGCAGATGAGGAGCATTTCAGACGACTTCTAACACACGATCATTTTCAACTCCTATGAATACAGAAAGATACTTGATTAAGCATTGAACATATATTATTTTATTTATTTTACATTTCTATAATGTATATTTTCTTTACCTATTTAAGTAAGTTTTATACTTTGTGTGAATTATTATCAGCACAAAATTGTATACACACTCTACTTATATAACTTATAACTATATAACTTATAACTGCCTACCTGAGCAGGTAATCCAAGCCACCTCATTGTCTTTATCACAGTTGTTCTGACTCCAGGGGGAAGATGGACAATGCCACACGAGCGGAGTCATGATTTCTACATTTCAGATTGTCCAGCCAGTTAGGAGCTGATTCCACTCTTGCTTTGGCCCAAGTCTCACTGCCTGATCTTCCACAGTTCAGCTCTTGACAGATTAAACTTGATGTTTCTTCATCCATCCCATTTAAACACACATTACCCCAGGTTCCATTGTAGAACACTTCCAGATTCCCCTCACAGCCCTCAGTGAGTCTGAACTCTCTAAACTCTGTTGGCAAAACAACTTATACTAAACTTTGCTTTTAAATGCATATTTTAGGAAGTTGATGCAATTAAAAACGAAATATTTAACATTCCCTCAAAAGGATAATGAAACTCCTCTGCTTGTCCAGACGTTAACTTCCTTAAAGGCATGGTTCAATGCAAATTCAAATCTATACAGTTTTACCCCAAAGATAGTCAATCAGCCTAGATATGTCTGATGTCTAAAGCCAGCTTTACACTGAGTGATTACAGTGGTCTAATACAGTCTTCTTCACATCACACTGCATCAGATGTTGCAGATAATATCGTAGCTAAACTCCATGCCAGACTGTGAGATTTAAGTTATGCTGCACATCAGACAATAGCCTTAAAGATTTTCTGGTAATTTACACTGCATGAAAATAACAACATTCTGCATGCACTTTCTATTTTGGCCAAATATAGAACCACACTAGCAAATAATAAAAAAGCACAAAATTTGACAGTCAATAGAAACAAAAGTTCAAACTGAACATGAATTAAGTTTTTTTTTTAATTAAAAAAACTTGCTTTATTACATTTGCGACTTCACTGCTGAGATTATGTGTTTTTTTTTTTTTTTTAAGAGATTCTTAGTCCGCACATTTCTGCCCTGACTGACTCACTATATTTTCATTCAGAGGAAAACTGTGTTCATTTGATTTTTCAGTAAACCATTTAAAATTATGGTACCTGAGCACATGACTCCTACATCCTCCTTCGTGTCCACATTCATCCTCTCCACACAGCTGAAATCTGCAGTTAAACAGGGACGTCTCGTTTCCCTCACACTCCACCTCATTCAGCCATATGGGTCCAGTTCCTGGTCCAAACTGGGCTGGTACTGGAGCACCGAGGGCCACTCCACACTGCAGCTGTCTACAAACCACCTGCGCATCCTCAATATCCCACAAGTCACCACACACTGTCCCCCATGAGCCGTTGTGGAAAACTTCCAGCCTTCCTGCACAGTCTCCCCCTGAACCAACCAGCCTGATGGAGCTGTGAGCTGAATTAAACTTACCTACACACACACACACACACACACACACACACACACACACACACACACACACACACACACACACACACATATATTACAGCTGTGGTATTCTCATTCCTTGGTCCCCTACATAAAGAAGAAATGTAATCTTTTGACACTGAAATGAACAATAAATACTACATTATACTTTGGGGCAGATCATTTTAGGAAGATTGTTCGCCACTGATTGTTGATATTTAGCTGCTGTTTACCAGAGCAGGTGATTGAGAGCTGTTCTCTGGAGCTGCAGTTTACTGTTTCTGTGCTGTTGCAGTTCCCCAGATGAGCTTCACTCCCAGAACAATTGGAATCCACCACACACATGTGTCTGGAGGAGCTGGAGGAGCTGGAAAAGTTGAACACAGAGCCACAGCCCAGCTGTCTGCAGACCACAGAGGCCTTGGACTCACTCCAGGAGTCCAGCAGAACTCTCCTCCAGTCCTGCATGAAGTACACCTCCACCTCCCCTTCACACTCCATCCCACCAGACAACCGCACTCGCCCCTCATGTAACGCCAGAGAGGAACCTGAAGAGGAAAAAATATCACTTAACGTAAAAGCTTCTTTGACTGACGGTACCTTACACATAAGTATTTCTGAGATTGACTACACTCTAAGAGCTCACCACTGCAGATGACTCCAGCATCCTGTTTATGAGAGCATGCAGTTCGACTCCATGATGAAATGGGACATTTTGACAGGTGTGTTTCGTTCCCCTGACAATCAAACACATCAGCCCAGATCTGGCCACTCCCCTCCCCAAACCAGTCTGACCCCAACATAGCCACAGCACTCCCACACTTCAGCTGACCACAGAGGACACTGGCAGCTTTCATATCCCAATTAACATCACAGACTGAGCCCCACTCACTGAGGTACTGGAGCTCCACTCGACCAGAACAGGAATCAGAGCCATTCGCCAGTCGAGCCTGAGTGTGACCTGAATCAACATGACATTATAGGAATTAACATGAATAAGAGCAGTTCAGTGCCATATTGTAACAAGCAGTGGAGTTGAACTCAATTAAAAATGAATGCTTTACCAGCACAAACCAGGCCCACATCATTGTCATGAGTGCAGTTATGTGAAGGTGATGTTGGGCAGAAGGAAATCTGAAATTCGTTGCCTCTACACTGAAGCTGCTCTGACCACACCTGACCCTCCCCTCTGCCAAAAACAGCTGCTCCCAGCACCTCCACAGGAAGCCCACAGCCCAGCTCTCGACACACAACCTCTGCATCCTGCTGGTCAAAGCCAGCATCGCACACTGTGGACCAGGTCTTCACATTAAGCACTTCAACTCTCCCAGAGCACAGATGGAAACCACCAGTAAGTCTGGACTTTCTGTGACCTGTGAAATTTGAATATATATATTCAATATTATATTTGAGATATTTGACTAACATACTTAGATGGAATCAGTGATATAGTTGTTCTGATGGTCTAACAAGTAAAAACTGACTGATTGATATAAAAAAATTGTTTTCTTGATGACATTTTGTTCATATGAAGCAAGAGACACACAATCAAACACTCCGAATCGGTAGCAGTTTTCAAAATAACTGGCCAGAAGCTGCAATCAAAAGCATTCTGTGTGTCGAAGGGAGTGTTGGGCAGTGTCCTGAACTAGTCAAGAACTAATCAAGAAATTAGTCAAGAATTTTTAACAGATTATTTTTTTATTATTGTTATTTTACATCTTATATTTTCATTTCTTTCACATTTTCTACAATTACTCTTATGTTCTCCATTTGACAGCCAGTAATGTAAAAGATAATGTAAAAGAGAAAGTTAATAACACTCAAAATCTTAAAAGAATTAATCTGATATTGTGGCGACGATGATATTAGGCATTTGTTCATTCATAGTGGTGATGAGAGATTGCAGCTCACCTGAGCAGAGGACTCCAGCATCTTCACCATGATTACAGTTATGTTTACCCCATCCTGCTGATTTGCAGTTCTTCAGTGTAGACTCTGATCCACTACAGTGCACTTCATTCATCCAAATCTGTCCTGATCCTTGTCCAAAGGGAGCTTTACTCAGTGCATCTACAGCCTCTCCACAGCGCAGCTCTCTACAGACCACTGCAGCATCTGTCAAATCCCACTCATCATCACACACTGTTCCCCATTGATCATCATGAAGAACCTCCACTCTCCCAGCACAGTGACTGCCACCATCCAGCAACCTCACAATGTCTGTACAACATGAGAAGCAGATTTCACAGTCAAAAGTAATTTTAGAGTTTCAGCACTGGCAGAAAAGTTTGGGAAGCACAAATCACAATAACAATTAGCATTATTTGCATTAATGATAATTTAGAAATCATAATGAACTGCTTAATTTCACATATTAGGCTTGATAAGTTGAAAATAATTATGATGCACATCAGGAAAAATCATTTTATACTTGAAATTCAGCATACACATTTTAAAAGCTTTAAATAAAATAAATACTAAAGTAAGCCAGAAAACATTATGTTACAGTAAATCTGTCACAGAGATGAAATCTTATTGAAGGCTACAAATATAGTATTTACCAGCACACACAAGACCCACATCACTGTCATGGGAACAGTTGTGTTTAAGTGAAGATGATGGACAGAAGTGAATCTGGGATTCGTTGCCTCTACACTGAAGCTCCTCTGACCACACATGACCCTCCCCTCTACCAAAAGCAGCTGCTCCCAGCACCTCCACAGGAAGCCCACAGCCCAGCTCTCGACACACAACCTCTGCATCCTGCTGGTCAAAGTCAGCATCACACACTGTGGACCAGGTCTCTCCATGAAGCACCTCCACTCTCCCAGAACAGCGAGAATCACCAAGTAGCTTGACTTCTGATATAATGTTGTTGAAAGATAATGATTTTATAAAAATGACAATTCAGCTTTTTTCCAGATACCAAAAATATTAATTTTATAACTAGCCCATGAGAGCATGCATGTCTCTGAAGAGAAAAAGTACAAATAATCAAGTTTCAAAGACAAAAAAAGGCAAAATTATTTATTATTAATGAGTTTGTAACAAAATTAAAAGCTATGAGAAGAAATGTGAATGGCAATTTTTTAAATCTAATTTAATAGAATTGTGAAATTTATAAAAACATACCTGAACAAATGACCCCAGAATCATTAGAATGAACACAATCATTTCTACTCCATCCTGGTGATTTACAGTTTTTCACTGTGCTCTCTAATCCACTACAGTCCACATCATTCATCCAGATTGGTCCTGATCCTGGTCCAAAGTAAGCATCACTCAGTGCATCTACAGGCTCTCCACAGCCCAGCTCTCTACACACCACTGAAGCATCTCTTATATCCCAGCCATCATCACACACTGTTCCCCACTGTCCTCTATGAAGAACCTCCACTCTCCCAGCACAGCGACTGCCACCATCGACCAACCTCACACTGACTGTACAACAGAAGGCAGAACAAAGATTTCTACACAGAAATACACATTATCCGAGGGAAAGAATACATTAAACTGCATGTGTAGCAAGAAAATGTAAGACTAATCAGTGAAGATACACCTCTTACCGGCACACACTAGTCCCACATCACTGTCATGGGAGCAGTTGTGTTTGAGTGAAGATGATGTTGGACAGAAGTGAATCTGAGATTCATTGCCTCTACACTGAAGCTGCTCTGACCACACCTGACCCTCCCCTCTGCCAAAAGCAGCTGCTTCCAGCACCTCCACAGGAAGCCCACAGCCCAGCTCTCGACACACAACCTCTGCATCCTGCTGGTCAAACGTAGCATCACACACTGTGGACCAGGTCCCTCCATGAAGCACCTCCACTCTCCCAGAACAGTGAGAACCACCAACCAGCCTGACCTCTAATATTAAACAGATTGTCAGTTTTGATAAGTAATATAATGCTGCTTAGATAAAATTATTTTATTAAAAAGTAGAAAAGCTTTGATTATTTTCAAACCATGTATGTTTGTAAAGACAAAAAGATGCAAGACAAATTGTATTGTGATATTTTAAGAAATACAAGTGGGCAAATGCAACAAGAAAACTTAATCTCATTAAACAGATTACTGAAATTCAGATAAACTTACCTAAACAGACAACTCCAGCATCTTTAAAATGACTACAGTTATGTTTTCGCCATCCGTCTGATCTACAGTTCTTCAGTGTAGTCTCTGATCCACTGCAGCTCATATTATTCATCCAGATTGGTCCTGATCCTGGTCCATAGTGAGCATCACTTAGTGCATCTACAGCCTCTCCACAGCCCAGCTCTCTACACACCACTGCAGCATCTCTCATATCCCAGTTATCATCACACACTGTTCCCCACTGTCCTCTATGAAGAACCTCCACTCTCCCAGCACAGCGACTGCCACCATCCATCAACCTTACACTGACTGCATAACAGAAGGTAGAAGAGACAGATATTTATGTACACAGCCAAAGCTCTGGACCTCAGTAGATTAGGAGGACTGTTTATACCCACATATTTCAAATCTTACTTTTAAAGTGGAAACAGCAATTTCTTGATAACTGGGCTGCTACGCTAACAGACATGTTTTAATTTTTTGAGATGCACAGGTACACAAAACATATTACAGGCTAACACATCTATTATAGTAAAGTGAGAGTTTGAGCAAGAACAAACAATACATGTATGTGAGTGTTTATTATGCCAATTAACACACAATACAACAGTTATAATTTTTTATTTTATTTATTTATTTATTTTCAGATTACTCCTAATGTTGCTTGAAGTAGCTGCTCAGTTTGGGCAGAAACTATTTTTGATCATTGGCTTTGGTTACAAGCTCCATAGTTGGCTGTGTTAGCCACCAAATGATTGTGCTTGTTCAAAAATCAATGAGATCAAAAAGACAGAGAAAAGGAGGGCATGTACATGATAAAGAGAGAGAGAGAGAGAGAGAGAGAGAGAGAGAGAGAGAGAGAGAGAGAGAGAGAGAAAGAAATAGTAAAATGTAAACCACTTAAATTGATATGAATCAAATCCAAAGTGAGACTGTCAATTGATTCCGCGTTTAGACCTCAACATGTATGCAAAGATAAATTAGTAAATGAGAAAATGAAAAGGTCCCTCTTACCAGCACACACTAGTCCTGCATCACTGTCATGAGTGCAGTTTTGATTGAGTGAAGATGATGTTGGACAGAAGGAAATCTCAGATTCATTGCCTCTACACTGAAGCTCCTCTGACCACACCTGACCCTCCCCTCTGCCAAAAGTAGCTGCTCCCAGCACCTCCACAGGAAGCCACAGCCCAGCTCTCGACACACAACCTCTGCATCCTGCTGGTCAAAGCCAGCATCACACACTGTGGACCAGGTCTCTCCATGAAGCACCTCCACTCTCCCAGAGCAGTGAGAACCACCAACCAGCCTGACTCCTCCTAAATTATTTGTATCAGTCAATAGAGATCACAGAGCACATATGTTTGAAAATCACAGAAAAGTGTTTATAAATATCTATTTTTGTAAATGTGGCAGGTTAATAACATTGCTTTTCATTAACACTCAAAATGTACATTTTCTATAATAATATAAGTTTCTAAAAGACAAAAACAGAGTTGTATTGTCAGTTCTATTAAAGTCAAGGTTTCAGCCTATACTATGTCTTAGAAATGCTAGATATGAATTATCATCTTCAATTTTCCTCTCTCTGTACTTCCAGTATGTTTTCTACGTGTTTTGTCTTCATAGTTCTGAATTTTGCAAATCAGTTAACAAATCTCTATTTAATTGATGTGATATATGATTCAGATTCAAACCTGTGCCTTCTACATAACAATTCTACATTTACGCTGTCACTGTTACATTGTCACTGTTCTAGATGCTTTGTGATTTTAAAGTTATTAGCCGCCCCTCTACACATTTCATTTTATTTTATTTTTTCCTCTTCACCTCTTTTCTCTTTTTTCTTTTCTTTGCCTATCTCTTTTAGATAATTGTCTTGAACTAATTGTTCTATAAAAGACGATAAATATTTGAAAAAACAAAAACATAAGCATGAGGTCTTAAAACATGTGATGAGTCAAAACTCAATTCAATTGATAGTTTATTGAGGGATGATTTATAAAATCACTGTACTGAAGATTACCAGAACAAATGACTCCAGCATCATCATCATGACTACAGTAACTATCACCCCATTCTGGGAATGTACAGTTCATCAGTGTAGACTCTGACCCGCTACAGTCCACATCATCCATCCAGATCGGTCCTGATCCTGGTCCAAAGTGAGCTGTGCTTAGTGCATCTACAGCTTCTCCACAACCCAGCTCTCTACACACCACTGCAGCATCACTAATATTCCAGTTATAATCACACACTGTTCCCCACTGATCATCATGAAGAACCTCCACTCTCCCAGCACAGCGACTGCCACCATCCAACAACCTCACAGTGTCTGTACAACAGAGAAAGATGAGAGAGAGAGAGAGAGAGAGAGAGAGAGAGAGAGAGAGAGAGAGAGAGAGAGAGAGAGAGAGAGAGAGAACAAGGCTGAAGATTCATTAAATGACCAGAGGTGCATTAAAATATCACACACTTGTGCTCCTTGAACATTTCACTCCTAAACCATTAATAAGCAGCGTACACTCCTCTGGAAAGACTTTTCACTAGATTTTTTCATCATGTCTTCAGGATTCACTTCCACTCTGCCACAACAGCATTAATGCAGTTGGGCACTTATATTGAGTAAAAAGGTCTCACAGTTAGCGTTCCGATGAAAGCTGAGGTTGGGGTTGTGGACAGGATAATTGAGTTCTTCTACATAAGTCAGTTGTTTATAAATGGACTATGCATGAGAGCGCTGTCATGCTGAAATATAAAAGAGTCTTCCCCAACCTGCTGCCACAAGTCAGAAGCACAAAGTTCTCTAGATTGTTATTTTATGCTGTAATATTTATATTACACTTTTCTGGAACAAAGCGGCCCAAAACAAACTATACAAAACAGCCCCAGACCATTATTCCTCCTCCACCAAACTTTACAGCTGGCATTCTGCTTTCAGGCAGGTAGTGTTCTATTATGTATAACAGTCACTAGAGGCCTACAGAAAGAAGGTACTGGACCAGGTACTGGCTATGTTAAACTTGATCTGATTCTGATCTTTATTACTATTTTTCACTGTCCTATGTGTGACAAACACCTACATTATCCACAACAATCATAACTGATGCAATAATTCACACCTGAGCTTTGTAAGTTCTGATTTGGAAATTCTGATGACGTCATCCTCCAAACCCCCCATCCCCCAACATTACACTTCTGAGCTTTATTTTCAGAAGTTAATAAATTCACATTCAAGAGCTGATCAGTCAGATTAATGAGACCAAGTTCAAATAAAATCAGGCTGATTTGTGAAAATTTCCACTGTCCTGACCTCCTGTCTTTCAGAAGGTCTTACAGAGTGTGAGTATGGAGAGAGAAAACATGTGGAAAACAGGTCATTTACATTACAAATGCCATCAAAACAAGAAACTTCACGTCTTTTAGGCGGACATTTATATGAAGAATATTTCACAAACAGGGCTCAACATCAGTGATCACTTCATACGACTCAATCTCATCAGCATGTGGCGTGTCGATACAATCAGAGCTGAGCATTTCCTGTTAAAAATGTATAATGTACCCAAATCCAAAGGATTACTTTATTAAAAGTACCATCTAAAAGCAGGGATAGGGATAAAAGCAGGCTTCAATATCAAAAATATTTAGAGTAAATAAATAAACATGAAAAGTTTTCATAGTTTTATGATGTCATGAAAACCAGCGCATTTACATAGATCTGACTCTTGAGCCTGTAACAGCCCTACCACCCATGTTTGAGTTTTCTCATTATGACAGATCAGACACAGAAAGAATTCCCAAATATCCTGAGGTGTTTTGATTTAAAGTTCCTCGTATAAAACTTAAACAAGTGTTCAAAGTACAGAGTCAGTGATTCACAACACAGAGCACAATGACAGAAAATCATTCAACACAATAAAATAAGAGAGAACTTACCAGCTGTGGTGAGTGAAACTGTGGAGGACAGAAGAATGAGAACCACACAGCTGTCCATCTCCCTCTGACCTGCACACAGTCCGTTCAACTCAGCAGCGGAACAAGCTTCACCTTCACTCCTCCAGAGAGACTGAAGAAACAGAAAGAGAGAGAGAGAGAGAGAGAGAGAGAGCTCCCCACAGCCGCCAATCACACTCACTATGACCTTATTAGAAAGAGGAGAGGAAATCATCAAACATTTTCAAAGACAAATCAGAGGAGGCGTTTTTTTCTTTCTCCATATTTATCAAAAGAGCGTCAGCGCTGATGAACAGAACTCCACCTCCGTCTCTAGAGGAGTGTGTGTGAGGAGAGACGCTCGCAGCAGTGTGGTGAGAAACACACCAACATACAGGAGACTGACTTCAGAGAGAGGAAACACTCCAGCGTAATACGGCATTAATGCTGCACCTGCAGAGAGCTGATCCACACACTGATAAACATCATACACGCTGCTCTGAGTTAGAATACAGACACATAGAAATTCTACTTTAACACTCAGTAAAGTTACAAATAAACTAAACATATGTACAGATGTTATTTTCTTTATTTGAAATGTGGAATGTGCTGCTTTTTAAAATAACTTTGTAATACAAAGAGCCCAGTGTAATGAAACCATGATCTAAAGACACAAATACAGAATAACTTATAATTTCGTAAATACAATATATTTATTATCTCAATTCAACACATTTTCTATTGCAATCCTTTAACTAATCACTGTCACACACATGACTGCAGTTCTTTCAGCTTTTACACTAAAATTGGTTTGATCACTGCAGTACATTTTCTTCTCCACCAGATGGCAGCAGAGGATCAATAATCAGTGAATTTAGTAATTCTGGTGAAGCGCATTTTCACTGCACTGACAAGCTGAGGTCACTGCTGGTGCCCTGATGTGGCTGCTGTGGTGTCTCAGTCACAAGAAATAGGGTAAAAAAATGTCTAAACATTTAATAACACTTAAATTGGAATATTTAGCATCTGCATCTTTGTTCAGCATCAGATATCTACTGGTGTGATGACACAAAACTACTGAAACAAAGTATAAGATTAATGAATGTGAGAGATGAATATTCCTTATGCAGAAAATTAAAAATTAATAATTAGTATCTAATCAAGAATAACAGGACCATCAGCATTACTGCCCTGAAGTTTGGTAATGCAATAGAAGTGTAATGCAGTAGATTTTCACTCTTTAAAAACAACAGCAACAACAACAACAATAATAATAATAATAATTCTGTGTTTAATGTACTTAGAAAAGATCACTCAAATTAACCAATTTATTGTCTCTAAAAACTGAAAGCTGTGCTCTGTCATTTCTGAGCAGAGTTCAGAATGGAGATTAATGTAGTGTGGAAAAAAAACATTTAATTAGTATTTTATTTGAAAACACTGTGGTAGTGGAAAGATCTGAAATAATGGGTGCTAAATAATCGGTTATAGGAGTTTTGTTCCTTTAAAATAGTTCATATAAATTTGGGCTAATATTGAACTACATTGTTTTCTTTATATTTATTTCTTTTCTCTTCTTTAATTTGGTTTCAGTTTGTGACCCAAACTCTTTCAGTTGTTTTGCATGGAGAAAGGGGCATGGGCTAGGGGGACGAGGGGGAAGGGAGAGCACATGGAGAGGAGAGTGAGAAAGTTCCACGGTGATTCTGTGGCTAATGGAACCACCACTCATGTTACAGTCGTGTTATCAGCTCGATATCACGAAAACAACTGTGATACATGGAAAGAGACTGTAATGTTGTGTAATTACTGCCCGCTAGCATAGCTCAGACTAGCCGCCAGCCTCGTGTGATAGGTATTATTGGACTTTTTGGTCAGCTGGACCAGGCCTTCTAGTGGGGGAGAGCCCTCTCTGGGTCGGGGATAAGCTCTTGCCTCAAGTGGCGGAGTTTAAGCATCTCGGGGTCTTGTTCACAAGTGATGGTACAAGGGAGCGGGAGATTGACAGGCGGATTGGTGCTGGGTCAGCAGTGATGCGGGCTCTTTACCGGTCTGTTGTGGTAAAGAAAGAGCTGAGCCATAAGGCAAGGCTCTTGATTTACTGGTCGATCTACGTTCCCACCCTCACCTATGGTCATGAGCTTTGGGTAATGACCGAAAGAACGAGATCGCGAATACAAGCGGCCGAAATGAGTTTCCTCTGCAGGGTGTCTGGACTCTCCCTTAGAGATAGGGTGAGAAGTTCGGTCATCTGGGAGGGACTCGGAGTAGAGCCGCTGCTGCTCCACGTCGAGAGGAGGTGTCGCACGCAAGTCCACCTGGGAGGAGACCCCGGGGAAGACCCAGGACACGCTGGCGTGACTATATTGCCCAGCTGGCCTGGGAGCGCCTCAGAATCCCCCTCAGGGAGCTAGTGGAAGTGGCTGGGCAAAGGGAGGTCTGGGCCTCATTGTTTATGGCTAGGATCTCAGGATAACAAAAAACAGTGACTTCACAAACCTACTTGGAAAACAAAGGAGATCAAAAAGGGGTCTTCTCGAGTCCAAGATCAGATGTAGGTGTGCAAGTGGGAGGAGACAGGAAGAGTCCATGATGAGTCTCCTCAGAGGGAAGAGTCCATGGCTCCTATGCAGTGTCTATACGGGGAGAAGGGAGCGGTTTGAGATTGAGCCTGAATTAAAATCAGACAGTTGAGATTTTCAAAACTGAAAAAAAAACAGCGTGGCCCATGGAAAATGCACCTTTAACAATAGAAATAATAAAAACAAACAAAAAAAAAATCTCTGAAGAATAAGTGTGTATGACTTGACCTTTGAGGTCAAACAAGGAGGTCCTGGTGAGGAACTCTATTCTGGTATTGGATTATATGTAGGAGGTTGAGAAGAACAGGGATTTGATCACTACCAGATGGTGCAGTAGTGCTTGTCTAAAGCTTCCTGTCACAATTGACCAGGTATCTTTTCTTCAGAAATAAGTCTTGGGAAAAAAGTGCAGTATGATGTGCATTACATTATGATGCAGTAGCCTTTATAATACTGCACAGCACAGTGTTAATAGGGCTTACTTAGCCATGGCCCCTGGGGCCCCTCAACTTAGGTGTAACCCAGATATAAATACTGCTCAGTGGATTAAATTTAAAATAATAATTAATTCCAAAATGCAAAGTTAATATAAATATACCATATACCTTAACATAAAGGTCACTGTGAACTAAATAATAAAAATATTGAATTTCAGATAATCCTATTTAATTTAAAATCTTATGTCACTGTAAACTTAGACTTTGTAGACAGTTAATAATTAATTATTCGCAGTGATAAAAATTATATAAGCATATTAATTTTACTTCTTTGAACTAAAGAGTACTAGCCAATCAGGTTCAAGCCCCTCCTACCACACTCACGACTTGAGGTTTGGTATGAACTTTCTCTTCCCTTTTTTCTCTTTGTGCTCGCTCAGCACAGATGTGCAGCTGAGCTCTCTGTTCTAATTAAATTAGAACACTGTCAGATATTAAGTTTTATCTGAGTGAGATACCACATCCAAGAAGCCATGGAACCCCAATTTGACACTGAATGTGTTTACTGAGCTTTGGTAAGATGCGTTTTGTGAATTAAAGTGGTTATTACAAATAGTTCTGATTATATAACCGTAAAATGAGCTTATTTCTCTTATTAAATGTAAGATGTTGTCATTACCGAGCAGTTCATAAATTATATATATATATGCAGAGCCCTGTACATTCAGTGCAGCTTGTGTGTGTAAGATGGTGCCATGTGCACGAGTGAAAATTTCAACAATTTGGTTGATGTTGTTACCTGTTATGGCCACCTGCCTATCGCCCATGTTTTTAGCACCTTTTGGTGAAAGCTATGCTATGCTTCCCTTAAGATCTTACCTTTGCCGAGCAGTTAAGGTTACATGCTCAGGGAAATATTGTTAATGTTCTCAATAAGTAATATTATTCCTAAAATCATATTATAAAATTGTACAGTTAAAAGTTATATACTTTGGAATGTTTTGTGTGTCAGATTATTAATTTTATTGACGGTTAATGTGGTTATTATTGTCATAATATGAAAATATTTCATTATTGGGGCTATTTCTTTTCCTGTGAATCGAAGTTATATGATTCATTTGAATCATTACAAGATTTATTTGTTGTATGTGGTATATGTGTGTGTGTGTACATGATGGAATTGGGAAAATGGAGGAAAAAACATGCAACTTTATGCCTGTTTGGTGTACAGGTCAGGTTTTATTGGACCCCTTTGGAGCCTTGAGACAGCCTAAAAGTGTCAGAGTGTGGAATCCCTTCCCTTTGGCATCATCAACTCGAACAGTCCTGATTCCTCCTGTCAGGTTTCTTGAACGCGTGGAACCTTGAGTGACAGCTCTAATAGCAGGACACCCCATCCACTGGTGCCCTTCTTGAATTCTGATTTCTCCGGTAAGGAGTGGCGAGCCAAATTCTGAAACAGGAAATAAAGCAATTGCGTGCAGAAGAGAACACCTCAGAACTGAACTGAAACACACACACACTTACACATTTTTATTTTTTATTTTATTTTATTTGTCCATTCATTTGATTCATGTGTATGGTTTGTTGATGTGCTGGTAATCTCCAGGTTTCATAAGACCCCAATTAAACTCAGCCAATTGTGCTATATATATATATATATATATATATATATATAAAACATGGTCTCAGTCACTGAATTTGTCCTTCAAAGCTCACCAGCTCTTTCACGAGCCTAGGTCTAGTCCAAACAGTATGCGGTGAACCACACTACCAGTGTTGAACCTGTTACATAGGCACTTGTTAACTTGGTCCTGAGGTGACAGTGTGTGCAGAGTTTAGTGGAGCTGTGTTGGCTTTACATGACATTTTCAGTATGTGCTTTTATGACCTTAAACAAGGAAGGCCCAAATAGTATTTTGTTGCCTTTTGCAAAATGGTGGCCCCTAAGAGCCACCTAAAAGCAGGCATATTCCAACTAGAGCTCCAGGCAACAGAGAGTTCTGAGTTTGGTTCAGGAACCATTAATCAGTCTGTATTAGGCTTTTAATAGAGAAGAGTTGCCAATTCAGAGGACACACTCAAACTATACTTCAGGTAGACAGAGCACTCAGCTGAAACAGGCCAAACCAGTGGACGGAGTCACTTTTTGTTAGTTGAGAATATGAGTTACCTTCTTTTAATGATGGAAATTCCAAAAAAGAAATCTAAATCTCTGACTTGTCATTGAAACGCACTGGCACAAATTACAAGAAAGAAATATTAGGCTTTGGAAAGAAAAAAGTTACAATTCAGGGACCCTTAAAAAATAACACCCTAGGACCACCAAACTGGACATACTCGAACCAGACATTGAGCCTGACAGGCAGAACAAGATTACTATTACTTAAAATCTTTGCCATCATGACCCTTCCAAAAAATGAATATTAATATCAAAATAATGGGGGGTAAAAATTAGAATCTCAATTAATAAAATATCAGTGAGCTTATTTAAAAAATTCCTTATTATTTTTAAGATGATGATCTTTTTTCCAAAACTGTTGTAAGGAAGACTCTCCAGACTGATTGGAATACTTGTACCTGTTTATTCCAAAACACAAAAAACAGAATCACAGTCAAAAACAGTCCGAAGGACAAAATGCTAGAAAAGTTTAAAACCAGCAAAAGCACCCAAGGGAAGATCCAGAGTCAAAGAGTACAAAAAACAGGTCAGTGCAATCCAAAAACATCAACAGCAAGAAACAAGGCTTAACATGCACATAAACTGGCAAAACTTCACACTGAGCCAGTGTATTGAAGGTCCTTAAATAGGCAGGTAAATGAGCTGCAGGTGAAAGGTCAGGGTGCAACTAGAGAGTAAGTCAGTATTCAGGTAAGCCTCTGGTGGCGACAATGGGTATTACACCTGACAAGTGTAATCTGCATTCCAGAAAAGCAATCCTGGTTCCAGTTATAGATCCAGTATGATGTTCTTAATTCCAAAACTGGGATCTTTATCCAAAAGTTTTTGTTCTGTTGAAAAAAAAATGTTCCATTTTATTACATCAAAATTGTGCTCTGTATATCAGAGTTGGAATTGCAATTCCAAAGTGTTGACCCTAGTTCCATAAATGTGATCTAAATCCAAAAATTATTGTCTCAATTCTAAATACCTAAATTCTGCCAGCATGTTGAATTGGGGTCTTGTGGGGTAAACAGATTGGACCTAGTTTAAACCAGCATCCTTTGTGCATACAAGTCACTCCTGGGCTATTAGATTATGTAGCGCTGTTACCTGCCAGAAAGAAGATCTTGTGTTTGATTCCCAGCTGGGTGACCAGGGAAATTTTCCCATGTCTGTATGGGTTTCTTTTGGGCACTCTGGTTTCCTCCCAAATTCCAAAGATGTGCAATCATATGCTAAATAGCTCCTTGGTGCAAATGTATATGTCTGTGTGTCTGCCCTGCGATGGACTGGCGACCTGTCCAGGCTATATCCTACTTTCTGCCCAATGATTGCTTGAATTGGCTCCAGCTCCCCCAAGACCCAGAAGGATAAGCTGCTTAGAAAATGTGTCTGTGTCTGTGTGTGTGTGTGAAACATGGCAATGTTAATGAGAACATAGGAATGGAATAACAAATTGTGTAGAGGATCCAACCTTAGAGACTGTTACAGTTATGGCATGACAAAAGTGTATTAGAATCAACAGCTGTAACGTGGAGCGATGAGGCAGACGCACGTGCTGAGAAAAGCAAGATTTATTCAGGGCAAATCCATAATCAGGGTCGTGGTTGAAATGGTCCAGGTTCAAATAGCCAATACAGAGAGATCGAGAGCCAGACGTAACGAAAGAAACACAGGAAAACTATAACAGGGACTGGAATAAACAAACAATACATCCAACATATCAAACATACAGCACATCCAGTACAATGAAATACAATACAAGACAAAGAATACATCAAACAGTACATCCAACACACAATACAAAGACCAACAACCTACTAGGAAAAACACAGGGCCTAAATACAAGAGGGTTCACAAGACGCAAACAGGAAAACAGGTTGGAACAGTCAAGGGTGGAGACAAGAAACAAGAGGGGCAGAACAGGGAGGAAACCAAACAAAGAAGCATGAGGACAAGTAAACAGAAGCACATGGAGGAGTGGGAGGGGCCAATCGTGACAACAGCTCAGCAGCACTTGGGAAATAAGGTGGTACTGCACCCAATCATCAAACCTTATTGATGTTTTTATTCAATAAACATAAGTGATAAATTTATGGAAGAACATCAGCATTAAAAATCAGACCATAGACTGTCCTTAGAAACCATATTAAAAATACATTTCATATGTTCACAATATTAAAACAGATATTTCATTTTGAAAAACAGGCTACCTTTTATCCAGATAAAATTTGCTCTGAGGCTCTAATTGGGGTGTGTGCACGGTAGAGTTGTTTAGGTGTGTATAGTACAGAATTTTTTCGGTAGAGGGGTGTGTGTGTGTGAAAGTGTGTTTGGATAGACGTGGTGGTGTGTGTGTGAGAATGTGTGGACAAGCTGATTAGTGGTGTGTGAGGGTGTTTATGGGAGAACTTGGGTGTGTCGTGTGTTGTGAGGAAGTGTGTGGTACAGTTGAATAGGTGTGAGTATAAGAGTGTGCATGTAAGTTGATTAGGTGTGTCTGTATCTTTACACTAAGTGTAACTTTAAAATGTGTAATGATCAGCACAGAGACGAGGAGTACAGAATTATCTGTCACACCACAGTAATAGATTCAATACATTACACACTTAAATCATAAGAAGTTCCAGATACAGAATTCAACATACAGTAATTATTATGTCTGTGTGGATTTAATGTCAAATCATTTGCATAATAATCACACAATCATTATACGTTTGCAAATAACACACAAGAAGGTCTGAAATCTGACTTATGTTGCACACTATAAAAAGCGGAACCATGTTTTTCAGGTTCGAATTTATGTAAAATATTGTGTTTATTCCCCAAATTAAAAGTTTGCTTTGCATTATTTCAATTGGAGTATTTATTTGAGTTAAAGAAAAAAAAACAGAGAATGCACCATTTTTCACAGTGCAGCACAGTATTCGGTGGGTGATCAGTGCTTTATAATTGCTCTATAAACAGATTTTAGCCTGATTTTAAATGCCTGCACTGAAAACAGAAAGCTGTCATACATCATTTACAGTGAAAATGAATTTCCCTTTAATTTCAGACCTTCAACCAAAAATAATCATGTTGTAAAACTGTACATAAAAATGAAGGCTTTTGGCAACAAATGAATAATTTCTTCTAAAAACCTTTTAATTGACTACCTTTATCACATCAGATACAGAATGTTTTCAAGAAGATAAAAATAGAATAAACAGATCAAAGTAAGATCCTAAACATTTAGATGAATTAATGAGATTTGAGAGGTTGGTGGAACTCTTAGAAAATATACTAAAAATAAAAGAAACATGTGAACTGTGTGTGGGGGGATGTTTAGCTGTGTATGTGTGGGGGAGTGATTTATGATAAAATCTTAGAATTTCTTGCGTTTGAAGAAGTTTGAATGTAATTTCCTGAGGAAAGACACTGGCTGTAGGCTCTCAGTTGCATGATTCATCTCTGGCTGAGGCTCCTCCTCCACGTCATCATAGTCTGTAAAACAAGAAGAGCATTTAACTCTTTAAAACGATAACAAAAAACCCATGTCTTTCTTATAATGAATATATTCCAAAAATATCCAAAAGTGAAAGAAAAGGAGAGCAGAAAATAGAGCACTATGCAAGTCTATTTAACAGGTCAACTTCAAGTTTAACCAAGTTGTTCTTTAAGTGTCAATCTTCTGCATTGTCCTGTTCACTCTTAGAATACACTTAGACAGATGTAGAGAGGACTTCTACACATCTTCACAACTGTGCTAAGTGTCAGGGCTGGACTGGGAACTGAGTTCAGCCCTGCGTTTCCGTCTAGACCAGACCACTACAAACAGTGATCCCCCCCTACCAACACCTAAAAACTGCAAGCCCTATAGCCTTAAGGCTTATTTACATGAGTCATGTACTCTAATGCACGTCAAGTTTTGAAAATAAACACATGCATGTTAGTGTCATCTTTCACACTAACTACCTAATTTTAATTGACCCAAAATATCATAAAAAATCCCCAAAACTTTAGTTGGTTGTGTTTTTGTTGGTTGCATCTTTTATTCAATGACACAGAATACACCTATAGAGCTGTAGGTTCTGTAGAGTGTCCAACACAGGTTTTGATGATTTCTCTGCTGAAACACACTGACTAAACTTTGTCATTAACAGATGAATCAGCAGTGTTTAATCATTAAAATGTGTAACAAAGAAATCTGGACTCTGATTTTTGGTCCTGCGGTTCTTTCATCTGATATCCAAATAAATTGTGAACTTTCATTTCTTAATTTCTTTGCATATTATTTAAGCAACTTTTTTTTCTGTGCCCTTATGCTTTTTGGAGGTTTTTCCATCTTTCTCTAGCTAGCCTTCACAATTGAACTTTCCTGGTTATTATTGTTATGCTTTGTTTTGGGGCAGCAGCATTTGCCTGATGGGCCAAAAGCCACACACTGAGAATGAGCCCCTCATGTGTCTAGATCTGTGCACACCAGTATTTACCCAGCGCATGCCATTTGTCCTGTTCATTTTATATATAACTACATTAGAATGATAGCCACTTACCTTTTACCTTTTCTACGTCCTGTCCTGCAGTGATGACATCATTGTAGTTCTCTGGTGTGTCCACTACAGCAACATGGGAAGGTAAATTATAAAAATAAGAAAGAAAACTGATGTTTTAACTAGTGATATGTCAGCTTTAAATAGTTTGCCCATTTTAAGAAAAGCATACCTGTCATAATGTTGGAGTTTGGTCCAGCGGTAACAGCATCATCATAGTTATCTGTCATGTCTTCTGTGAAATTGTAAAGATAAAAGTCATTAAATCAGCTTCAGTATCATCAGTGACTGTGTTCATGTTTGAGATTACAGTGTTGTTACATTACAAGTCAAACCTGTTTCAACAGCTGAGCTCTGACCAGCAGTGATGACATCATCATAATTCTCTGCTACGTCCTCTACAACAAAACACAGAGACATTTAAAGGATATAAAAATATTTTAGACAGCTGTATTTTTTAGGTGTTTCAGGCATAATCACTGAATGTAGGATTTTATGATGCTGCATTGTTACATATTTGAAAATATAGAAAATATTTCTTTTCATAAAATGTAATTTAATAAAAATAAATTCATTAACTTGGGTCAGATTTTGCAGGTATGATGAGCAAATGTTGTGGGCATTAAAATACCCTCCTGCACGTATGTGTGGACCACTGCTGTAAGGAACAGTGAAGCTCCACGTATTACTCAAAACAGTCACTACAAATACAGACCATGGCCGTAACTATAGCTGTAAGGTAACCAATGTCCGGACTTAGTTTAGAAGGTTTTTTTTTTCACTTTCCTCCATTCATGAGATTAAACGTTGAAACAGAGCCCTTATTTTAACGTGGTAGTTTACTCAGGGGTGCAGCCACAGTATTACAGATCTACTCAAATGAGGACGGAATATTTATTATGCTATATTTTTCATAAAAATAATGAAAATTAATTTGTTTCCTATAAGTGCTGTTACTGTATTATGGCCAATAAAAATCTAACCAGCTGTGGCTAGGCCATAGATTTAGCTGCTCAATCTGTTTATTTCAGTAGGAGATGCTATGCTGCCCACTCCTAGAATATATATCATAAATCATTATATATATGTATATCATAATGTTGCTGGCTACATCAACATGCCTTAGTCTAGCTCCAGTAGCTGCTCAGTTTAGGCTACAGGCTCCATAGTCAGCAATGTAAGTGATTAGAGGAGAAATTAAAGCTTTATTTTGTTATTCTAATAAATCATACAACTGGCATGGGGAAGTTCACTGGTAACCAACATATTGATGGTTTAGTATGATGTAGCTAACTTTATTAAGAAATCAGCAGGTACATTAGACTGTATTTTCTCTCATTAACTGTATGAGTAGCTACCTTTCCCTTTTAGCTGGAGTTTGGTACAGACTGCCCTTTATAATGTATATTTAATGTGTGCTTTAACAGTAATCAGTGAATACAGAGAGGGGCGGGGGGGGGGGGTTAAATCACTTGAAACTACTTGCTACATTCATTTCATTGAGTGTTCAAATAATTGAAACCCTATATTAATAATATAAGACAGCTAATCAAATGTTCAAACTGAGAAATTTTACTGTTTTTTTCTTTTTTTAATATATGCCCATTTTGAATTTGATGCCAACAGTGTGTTCCAAAAAAGGGGAGGGGGGCAACAAAATGTGGGTAAAGTTGTGCAGTGCTAAAAAAACATCTGGGGGTTGTAACGGTGCAACCTCCAAAAGAAGAGCCGCCGGGATTTACGCACGGCCAAGTTGGCGCTATGGGCGTGGGTGTTGATACGAGGAGGCGAGACTCCAAGTTCAAGTGCACACGTGCTTATTTTATTACACACAAAACAAAAGAAAAACTGAATCAAACAGAAATAAAACGAAAGATAAACTTGAGGCTTCGCTGCAAGGCTAATCCTCATCACACAGGTTATTCCCTAGCTGTTACAAGCAGCTAACAGTATCACACCGGGATTAAACCACTCCTCCCACAGGTAGCTGAGAAGACCTGGCTGAAAGAACACAGAGTGTTCTTATCGTCGAAGCCCCGCCCCGACTAAACTAATAACTTGCTTGAAGGGACGATGTCCCAGGGCTCTAATTTACATACACACACAAACATATATACACACCCATCTATACAGCTACTGACTAGTCGTGACTAGTATTCAATAATTAACTAATTAATTCCTTTGCAGGTTTTCCCCCTTTAGAACACTGAGGCCCCTTTCCCTCCCTGAAGGTGGATCCGCCCAACAGGGACAAGAAGCCTTGGTCCCCTTTACCTCCCATTTGCCCTCATCCCCTTCTACACAGGACATCAAGGTAGGTACATACAACATTCCTATTAATCTCAGTGATGGGCATACACTGCACCATCACAGGGGTTGATTGACAACAGGTCAGTAACATGATTAGGTATAAAAAAGCATGCCAGAGAGTCTTTCAGAAGTAAAGATGAGGAGGGGTTCACCACTCTATGAAAGACTGGACAATCAAATAGTGCAACAACTAAGACTAAAGTTTTCTCAACATAAAATAGCAAAGAACTTTTGCTTTACGTAATCTACAGTACATAATAGAATTAAAAGATTCACAGAATCAGGAGAAATCTCTGTATGCAAGCGACAAGGTCAAAAATCAATATTTACTAGCTGTGATCTTTTGGCCCTCAGACAGTACTGCATTAAAAACAGACATGATTCTGTAGTGGACATCACTGCATGGGCTCAGGAACACTTCTGAAAACCACTGTCTGTGAACAGAGTTCATTACTGCATCCACAAATGCAAGTTAAAACTCTAAGACACAAAGAAACCATATATAAACAGGATCCAGGAATGTTGCTACCTTCTCTGGGCTCATTTAAAATGGATTGAGGGGAAGTGGCAAAGTGTCCTGTGTCAAAATCAAAATTTGAAATTCTTCTTGGAAATTATAGACACTGTGTCCTCTATGCAAAAGACCACTCAGCTTGTTATCAGTGCACAGTTCAAAAGCCAGTATTCATGATGGTATAGGGTGTATTAGTGCACATGGCATGGGTGATGTGCACATCTGTGAAGGCACCATTAATGCTGAACAATATGTACATGTTTTGTATGCTGCCATCCAAATTATGTCTTTTTCAGGGAAGGTCTTGAATATTTTCACAAGACAATGCCAAATCACATTCTGCATGAGTTACAACAGCATTGCTCTGTATTAAAAGAGTCCAGGTTCTAAACTGGCCTGTCTGCAGTCCAGATCTGTCACCACTGAAAACATCTGGCGCATTATGAAATAAAAACTATGATAAAGGAGACCCTGAACTGTTGAGCAGTTGAAATCCTATATCAAATAAGAATTAGAAAACATCCATCCATCCATCCATTATCTTCTGCTTCTCCGGGGTTCGGGTCATGGGGGCAATACAATACAAAACATACTAAGCAATAAGATTCCCCGGGGGGATTCTGAGGCGCTCCCAGTCCAGCTGGGCGATATAGTCACGCCAGCGTGTCCTGGGTCTTCCCCGGGGTCGGGGTCTCCTCCTGGTTGGACTTGCCCCCGAGGGAGGCATCCAGGAGGCATCCTAACCAGATGCCCGAACCACCTCAGCTGGATCCTCTCGACATGGAGAAGCATTGGCTCTTCTCACCCTATCTCTAAGGGAGAGTCCAGACACCCTGCGGAGGAAACTCATTTCGGCCACTTGTATTCACAATCTCATTCTTTCGGTCATTACCCAAAGCTCATGACCATAGGTGAGGGTGGGAACATAGATCGACCAGTAAATCAAGAGCCTTGCCTTATGGCTCAGCTCTTTCTTTACCACAACACACCGGTAAAGAACTCCCATAACTGCTGACCCAACAACAATCTGCCTGTCAATCTCCCGCTCTCTTTTACCATCACTCGTGAACAAGACCCTGAGATACTGAGGCAAGAGCTTATCCCCGAACCAGAGAGGGCTCTCCGCCCTTTTCCGCCTATGAACCATGAGCTCAGATTGGGAAGTACTGATTCTCATCCCGGCAGCTTCACACTCGGCTGCAAACCGATCCAGCAAAAGCTGAAGTTCACGACCTGATGTCCCCAATGGGACCACATCATCTGCAAACAGCACCGATGTGACCTTGAGGTCACCAAACCAGACACACTCCATCCCCTGACTGCGCCTAGAAATTCTATTCATGAAAATAAGGTGACAAAGGGCAGCCCTGACAGAGTTCAAGTCTCAATGGGAACGAGTCTGACTTACATTTACGGCATTTGGCTGACGATCCAGAGCGACTTACAATTTGATCATTTTTTTTATACAGGTAGGGCAAGGCGGTGTTAGGAGTCTTGCCCAAGGACTCTTATTGGTATAGTGTAGGGTGTTTGCCCAGGTCGGGGATTGAACCCCAGTCTACAGCGTAGAAGGCAGAGGTGTTAACCATTACACTATCCCAACCACATGCTTACTGCCTGAATCTGAGGTTCGACTATAAGCCAGAGTCTCTTCTCCAGTACCCCTGCATAGACCTTACCAGGGAGGCTGACGAGTGTGATTGCCCTGTAGTTGGAACACACCCTCCGGTCCCCCTTTTTAAAAAGAGGCACCACCAACCCAGTCTGCCAATCCAGTGGCACTGCCCCCGATATCCACGCAATGTTGAAAAGGCATGTCAGCCAAGACAGCCCCACAACATCCAGCGCTTTGAGGAACTCCAGCCGGATCTCATCCACCCCTGGTGCCTTGCCACCAAGGAGCTTTTTAACTACCTTAGCGACTTCGGCCTCAGTAATGGACAAGCTTATTCCCGTGTCCCCAGACTCTGCCTCCTCACTGGAGAACGTATCGGTGGGATTGAGAAGGTCCTCAAAGTATTTCTTCCACCGCCCAATGATGTCTCCAGTCGAAATCAACAGCACACCATCTCCACTATATACAGTGCTAGTGGCACACTGCTTTCCCCTTCTGAGTCGCCTGACGGTTTGCCAGAATCTTTTCGGAGCTGACTTAGTCACTTTCCAAAGTCCGACCAAACTCCTCCCACACCCGGGTTTTTGCCTTGGCGACAACTGAAGCCGCAGATAGCTTGGCCTGTCAATACCTGCCAGCTGCCTCTGGTGTCCCATAGACCAACCATGCCCGGCAGGACCTTCATCAGCTTGATGGCATCTCTCACTTGGGATGTCCACCACTGAGTTCGAGGATTACCACCCCGACAGGCACCAACTACCTTGCAACCACAGCTACAGTCAGCCGCTTCAACAATGGAGGAGTGGAACATGGCCCATTCTGATGTCCCTCACCTCCCCCGATATCTGGTCAAAGTTCTGACAGAGGTGTGAGTTTAAGATCAATCTGATAGGTTCTTCTGCCAGACATTCCCAGCAAACCCTCACTATACGTTTGGGTTTGCCTGGTCTGACCGGCATCTTCCCCCACGATTCCCCAGGTGGTGATCAGTTGACAGCTCAGCTCCTCTCTTTACCCGAGTGTCCAAAACACATGGCTGCAAGTCCGATGACACGACTACAAAGTCAATCATTAAACTGAGGCCTAGGGTGTCCTGGTGCCATGTGCACTTATGGACATCCTTGTGTTCAAACATGGTGTTTGTGATGGACAAACTGTGGTTTGCACAGAAGTCCAAAAACTGAACACCACTCGGGTTCAGATCAGAGAGGCCATTCCTCCCAATCACACCCCTCCAGGTCTCACTGTGAGCGTTGAACACACGTGAGCGTTGAAGTCCCCCAGTAAGACAATAGAGTCTCCAGGAGGAGCACTTTCAAGCACCCTTCCCAAGGACTCTAAGAAGGCTGGGTACTCTGAACTGCTGTTCGGTGCATAAGCACAGACAACAGTCAGGACCCGTCCCCCAACCCGAAGGCATAGGGAAGCTACCCTCTCATCCACCGGAGAAAACCCCAACATACAAGTGCCAAGTCGAGGGGCTATGAGAAAGCCCACACCTGCCCGCCGCCTCTCACCATGGGCAACTCCAGAATAGAATAAAGTCCAGCCCCTCACAAGGAGATTGGACCCAGAGCCCAAGATGTGTGTTGAGGTGAGCCCAACTGTAACTAGCCAGTATCAATCAACCTCACGCACCAACTCTGGCTCCTTCCCCATCAGTGAGGTAACATTCCAAGTTCCAAAAGCCAGTTTCAGCAACCAAGGATCAGAACGCCAAGGCCCATGCCTTCGGCCACTGCCCGATCCACAAAGCACCGAACCCCTACTACTGGAAGGGGGGACTCATGTAACTCCTTTGGGCTGGGCCCGACCAGGCACCATGAGTAAATGCCCAGCCACAAGACGCTCGCTGACATGCCCCTCCCCCTGGCCTGGCTCCAGGGTGGGGCCCCGGAGACTCTAATCCTCAGTTCCCAAATGCTTGCAGAGTGTTGTTAAAAGAAGATGAAGAACATGCCCCTGTCCCAACTTTTTTGAGGCGTGTTTTTGGCATCTAATTCAAAATGGGCATATTTTTCAAGAAACAATAGAAAATCTCTGTTTCAACATTTGATATATTGTCTTTGTAATATTTTCAATGAAATACAGGGTTTAAATTATTTGTACAAGATTGCATTTGTTTTTATTTACATTTTGCACAGCATCCCAATGTTTTTGGAAATAGGTTTATTTATATGGTAATTATGAAAGATTAGCTGAAAATATGTGTTAAAAGCTACACTCAATGAAATGAGTGTAGTGAGTAGTTTCAACTGATTTTATTTCATTTACCTCTCTCACTTAAAAATATGGTTTAAATGTTTTTCATGGTACACAATTTATATCATATTATATTTTTATTTACATTCTGCACAGCATCTCAACTGTTTTTGGAAATGGGATTGTAGTTACATGATTAATTAAACTTTTGGGAAAGGAATAGCAGGTAGAAAAATTTGAGGAATCGGGAAAAAGCAAATGAAAGGAAAAGTGGCATAATAGTTATAGATGGGTAACAATGGAGCAATGATATGGTTACAAAAAACTAGGAGAAACTTACAGTCAGTAAAGTACTCATTTTCAGTAGTTAGTTTATTCTCTATGAAATATAGGTCACATTTCTGCAAAATGGACCTCACTAAAATTTTGATCCTACTTATGGCCTGGATACAAATTATTAGATCATTATAATTTCATAGCATTTGTTAAGCTTTTTAAGCCCTGCTTAATTTGAAAAACCTGAAAACAGAAACAAACCTGCTACACTATCAGAGATCTGTCCAGCAGTGATGACATCATCATAGCTCTCTGCTTCGTTCTCTTTCGTTTCAGCTTAATCAAATAAAAGCAGACTGACTTTACAAACAGTTCAATCATATTTTTACATTGTGATTTAATGTAAAGACAAAATCAGATGATTAATTAATGATGGAACTCACTTATCAGGCCACTGGTGGTGACATCATCATAATATTCTGGCTTTACTTCAGTCAGAGACTTTGCTGCAATAAGAGCAAATTGTATCACTATTAGCTACATATCACAACAAAATCCACATTCAGATATGCATTAACATAACAATTTCAGCGTGTGATTCCGTTATCATTATGGAGTTAAGTTATATGTTTATGGAGAGAATCATTTCCAACAGACACTTCTGATCTAGAGATTAATCAAATCTTAAATTAGAGAAACAAACTAGATTCACTGATAAAGAGAATTTCTGTCTGCAATAGCAAAGAGCAACAAATGGTACTATAAAAAATGTCTACATTGTAATTGAATCAAAATTACTTTCCTCATAAATAATGTAGATAAATACTGTAGTTGTTCATGTAGTTTACATGAACTCATGTAACTGAGTAAATTTAACTGAATGAATGTGACTGGTTACTCCTCACATCTGGTGCTGTGTATCAAATATTAGATTTACCCTGGGCCTAAATGTTCTTCACATTAAACATGACTAAAATAAACTTGACTTAATAAACTCAGACACACACACATGTTCTGGTCTTCTTACCTGAGAGAAGCTCCTCATCCACATCCTCATATCCTGAATGCTGTTCTTCAGAGAGGACACTTCCTGTTAGAGGAGAGCAGAACAGTCATCAAACATGTTCAGAATGCAGAGCCACCCACAGGCCTCTGAGTGCTGTGGAGCACTGTGAACAGAAAATAATATCAGTACAGACAGTAGAGGGCACTCTCAGACACAACACTACAACACAGACCCAAACGCTTTGCCCCTTCACCCATCACACAATTACACTCCCACACATGTGAAAACAAAAAACAAAACAAAAAAACTTTATTAATTTTAACTGAGTTTAAAATAATATAAGATAAAATATTAAGAAAAGTAGATTTTAATATTATAAGCAATAATTTCATCAAACATATACTTTTAATAATTTCAGAACACTACATTTCAGTTAAGTTACATAATGAGATTAAAATGATTTTTACATGCATTTCTCAATACTTCTCAAATGTCAAGAGTTTCTCAAAACTCTTCAGACAGCTCTTTACTATCATACAGCTCAGATCATCTCACATCCAAAATGCACTAAAACCACCACAACACTTCATACATTCTTCACAATCAACTGACTGAGAGTGACAACTCTGTGTAATCAATTCCAAAAAAAAAAAACAGAAAATTGAATTTCACTTTGAAACAGAAAATGTTGTTATTAAAGCCACATAAAGCCTCTGAATAGAGAGTCTGATAGAGAGACTTCACACCAGAGTTCTTCAGGTTCGGTCCTGGAGAGTCAGTGTCTAGCACAGTTTGCGTATTTCTCTGCTCAAACACACCTGATTCAACTCAGGCATTAATTGCGAGGTTTGGCAGGTGTGTTTTAGCAGCTCTGCTTTATAATATGGCTAGAATTTCCTGAGCCTGTTGACCAAGAAAATCTACACCACAGGTGAGGAGTCACTGAGAGACTTTAAGGCATGGTGTGGGGAGCTTTTACTCCACCAGCACAGGAACTGTGTTTATATATGTGTGTGTGTGTGTGTGTGTGTGTGTGTGTGTGTGTGTGTGTGTGTGTGTGTGTGTGTGTGTGTGTGTGTGTGTGTGTGTGTGTGTGTGTGAGTGTGTGTGTGTGTGTGTGTGAGTGTGTGTGAGAGAGAGAGAGAGAGAGAGAGAGAGAGAGGGAGAGAGAGAGAGAAAGAGATAGAGTTTTGTTTATTGTTGATTTGTGCATTTCTTACTGGTGTGAACCTGGTGTGGGTTTGTAAAAGTTACTACATAAATTAAACCCATTATTATATTTTTTTATGTATCAAATATTGGAATTATGGTAAATAATTCTGTGTAACTGTGGTTTAGGAATAAATAAATGTAGTGATAAATGTTCTTATTTTTAAATTGTGATTTTAACATTTCTCAATGGACAGACACACGTGTTCTGGTCCTTCTCTCTTACCTGAGAGAAGCTCCTCATCCACATCCTCATATCCTGAATGCTGTTCTTCAGAGAGGACAATTCCTGTTAGAGAAGAGCAGAACAGTTATGAAACTTGTTCAGAATGAAGAACCTCCCACAATCCTCTGAGTGCTGTGGAGCAAAATCTGGTGACAAATTCATGAAAAAAAATGAATAAATGAGTGGAGAAATAAGCAATGAAATGGAAAAAAGTGCTGAGCAGGCACAGTTAACCTCAATTTTGGATTAAGGAGCAGTGTCTAAAGTGACATCTGCATTTAGATATTCTGGAAAGTCATCAGTAAATAGGGCTGGACATTCAATGACCCTTATGCTTGTGTATTACTGATATTTGTAAAACAAAACAGAAGAGTAACTCATGTAATTCTATTCTACTTACACAATTATAGTCATGTTAAAATAGGACAAAGACCAGCTGTGGTGAGGATGCTCAAAGGACTTTAATAATAATAATATACTACAGTATTTTCACATTACCAGTCTGATGAATATATTACTGCTGGATGTATTTTCATTATTCTGCTTATGATCTTAGTCCAAAATGTTGTATAAATTGGCATGCCATTTTGACTTCTATTATCTTATTTTTGGAGATTTCATATGTTTATTGTTATTTGTTGAATGCTGCACTGATTATGTTTTTGAACAGGCTGATTGTGATAGAGTTTAGTTGGTCTAGTGCTAGTTATCTCTAAATTGATGTGTTAATGGCTTTAACTTTGTGCTGTAAAGCTTTTTGTCATGTGTTCTTGCATTTACACTTCATGGATTTGGCTTGTATCTCATGCTCACAGTTTAGCTGATGGTTCTCCACAAGAAACAGCTAATAGTGCTCAAGTAGCTTTTGTGTGAATCATTAAAATGGAGGACTTACATGAATAACAGTTGTGGAAGCGATTAAGATCTGAAGAACTTCTGTTGTTTATCAAATAGTGATGACGTGAAGATGATGAAGGAATGTCTGCTGACACTGTCTTACTTGTATATAAAAAGGTTTATTACAGAGAAGACCAGCATCAAAATCAGGCACCATGGATTGCCTGAGAGAGGGTTCGCAGCCAATATGAATTTCATCTGAAAAACAGCTCTGACCCTGCCGCTTTATCTAGGCCAGTTGTTTTTGTGAACTAAGGTACAACATACGCCCCTAATTTAAAATGATCTCATCTGTCTGGAACTGAGAGAGAGAGGGAGAAAGGGGCCTATCTCCAGTGGGACCTTAAACTTTGGACCTGGGGCTGGATACCATATGAGGCCCAAAATACCACACCTTTATTTTATCAGATAGCTTGTGAATGACCACTGCTGGAAAGGCAATAGGGAGGCTGTGGAAGAGTGGAGCTTTAGCATCAATGACATTGCGTGAGTAGGGCAAGGCAGCTGAGTCCAGTATAAGACTCAGCTGCCTTAATAACAACCACCCACACTTGGCACAAGTACAGCACGCTACCGCTAAATAACACAAACACTGGCTCACTGACTGACTACTCTGACTGACTGACTTATTAACTCAGAGGTAGCATCCAAAAAGTTGAAATAAGCTTCCTTTACTATCCTTAATACCTTCCTTATTTTTGTTTGTTCTGGTTTGACTGGATCAACATATTGTATCAAATCTGTCAGTGTATTTACTGCAGCAATGGACTATAGAGAAGAAAAAAATTAATTTAACTATTCCACAGAGTCACTCACTGACTCATTTACTCACTCACTGAATAACTTACTCATTCAATCACACACACAGTCACTCAGTCACTCATCATGTTGGTCATTCACTTTGTTACTGACTTGATCACTTGGTCATTCGGTCACTTGGTCATTCAGTCACTTGGTCACTTGGTCATTTTGTTACTCACCCAGTCACTCATTTGTTCACTCATACTCTTGGTCATTTGGTCACTCCAACTCCTTTGTTCACTCACTTGGTCACATGGTCACATACTTGACCATTCATATATAATTAGTCACTTAGTCGGTCGCTTAGTCACTCAGTTGGTCTCTCAATTACTCTAAGGGTCATTTATTTGATTATATATTTGGTCATTTACTCACTTTGTCACTTGGTCACATTAACTTACTTGGACGCTCACTTGGTCACTCACAAATCACTTTACTTGCTCACTCAGTCAATCACTTAGCCAATTGGTCACTCAATTGCTCATTCTATCACTTGCTCACTCACTCCATCACTTGGTCATTAACTCTGAATATTGGTCAATTGTCCACACACATGATCATTCAATTGGTCACTCATTCATTTGGTTGCTTACTTGGTCAATCACTCTATTACTTGATTGTTCATTGCACATGGTCACTCACTTATAATTAATCACTCCATCACTCACTTGGCCACTCAATTGGCCATCGCTTGGTCACTTGTTCTCTTACTCAGTCAGTCATGGAGTAAGTCACTAACTTATTAATCATTTGGTAACTAACTAAACCACTCACCTATTCTACTCACTCACTTGGCCACTCACTGGGTCACTCACTTGCTTTATCACTAGTTCACTTAGTCACTCACTTGGTCACTCAGTTACTAACTCATTCATTTATTAATTTATTCAATCATTAATGGCCTCATTCACTCAATAACTCAATGACAGACACACACACACACACACACACACAGAAACACACAAATACATAAACATGCACACACAGTGATGATGACATGATCACACCCTCTCTCACGCTCTCTCTCTCGCTCTCTCTCTCTCTCTACACACACACACACACACACACACACACACACACACACCTGCAGCTGTGTGGTTTCTCTGTATGTCCAAATATGGAAGTTTTACAGGAATTACTCAGTTTAACTTCAGCTGCCTGATAGATGCTTATCAGCAGAATTTACACACTAGATCTACTCTAACTGCACATTTCATAGCACATGAGCTGCACATTAATATACACTAAACTCTCACTTAACTAATTTACTGTTATTGCAGTATAATTTTTAATCTGAAATGTAAATATATTTTAGTTTAACAGAATAATCTGCGTGTAAAACACTCCATATATCACTCACCTCTTTGAGTCAAGTCACTTCTTTTAGTGATGTATCTGCGGTCAATCTCCTCATAGACTGCCTCAGTCAAAGTCTTACGCCTCCTCTTAGAGAGCACTGTGAGGGGGACAGAGAGAAACATGGAACCGGATGAGCAGAAGAGAGGACTGATGATGGATTGGAGGACTAATGATGTTTAGAGAATGTACAGAAAGTGGATTGTAGATGATCTCTGACTCTCTCTACCTCTCCTGAGCACTCTGTTCTGGTAAAACAGCACAACCAGAAGCACTAAGGCCAGGAAGAGCACCGCTCCCAGAACTAGGAGAGACACCGAATAAATGGATGGTGAAAGAGTTTGTGGAGGAGTGGTTGTTCTCTTCAGTGTCTGATCAACTGCAAATAAAAATACAGAACAGAAGCTTTATAGGGCACTGAACAACCTTTTCAAAAAGATTTAGAAAAATGACCTAAGAGATACAAATAGTACCTGTAGTGGTGAAGGTGATGGTTGGTGTTATGGGTGTAGTAGTAGTAGGCACTGATATATCTGTAAATACAGAAGTAATACATAAAATTAATCAACAAAGCACAAATCACAAAAGCACTAAAGTGAAGTCATGTAAACTGGAAATTCTGTATCAGACGTCACAAGAACTGCATGTGTCAGACTAGCATTAGATGATATCTGCATCAGTGCAGTCTTTCAAAGCAGCCTTCTATATGTTTTGATAGGCAAGTTAAACTGTCTTGATTGGACTCAGAAACTCCAAAGTCCAGGAGACTCTACTAACCTTTACAGGTGACTCCAGCATCCTGCCTGTGGGAGCACTCAGTGTGTTTCTTGAGGGAATGAGGACAGTCCCACAGGTGAATCTCATTCCCTCTACACTTCACTCTGTTCAGCCAGATAGGCCCTTTACCAGCACCAAAGACAGCACTCCCATCAGCACTCAGCGCCGGCCCACAGCCCAGCTGCCTGCAGACAACTTGAGCATCCCTGATGTCCCACAGATCATCACAGACAGACCCCCACTCAGCGTTATAAAACACCTCCAACCTTCCAGAGCAGATTCCCTTTCCTCCCCTCAGCCTGAAAGGCAGGTGATCTAAATCACACACATCACATATGAGGAGATACAGAAACAGTGATTGTGCAGGACTTAATTTTATTATTTATTTGAAAAAGTCCTTACTTGAGCACTGTCTCTGATAGGGAGATGATGAAGAGCATTTCAGATGACTTCGCTGCACAAGATGATTTTGCTTATCTATGAATATGTCAAAATAATATCTTTACATGAAACTGTTTACATAAACCTGTTTTGATTATACATTTTGTCATAAACAGATTTATACACATTCTGTTCATGTCAACATAGAAAACCACCACAAGCTCCCTACCTGAACAGGTAATTTGAGCCACCTCGTTGCACCTATAATTTCCCCAGGGTGAAGATGGACAATGCCACAGAGTGGAGTCATGTTTCCTACATTTCAGATCATCCAGCCAGTTAGGAGCTGATTTAACTCTTGCTTCATCTCGATTCTCCCTGCCAGATCTTCCACAGTTCAGCTCCTGACAGATCAAACTTGCTGTTTCTTCATCTATTCCATTTTCACACACATTACCCCAGGTTCCATTGTAGAACACTTCCAGATTCCCCTCACAGCCCTCAGTGAGTCTGAACTCTTTAAACTCTGATGGGTAAATAAATAATTTGCTGAAAATCATTGCTACGTGGTATTACTTCTAGTATGACCTATTATTAAATTATGCTACTTTAGAAGATTAGCATTTTTACCATTTATCTTTTGTATAAACTCTCCTAGTTTGCATATGAATAGTTTAAAATGTGATGTATGTGTGTATATAACATTTTCAAAGACTGTGAAACTTTGAAGGATCTGTCAGCTACAGTTGACTTAAAATTTCAAGTACAACAGCATTTAACACATTTTACCTGAACACACGACTCCTACATCCTTCCTGTGTTCACAATCATCCTCTCCAGACAGCTGAAATCTGCAGTTCAACAGGGACGTCTCACTCCCCTCACACTCCACCAGCCATATGGATCCAGTTCCAGGTCCAAACCGGGCTGGTACAGGAGCACTGAGGGCCACTCCACACTGCAGCTGTCTGCAGACCACCTGCGCGTCCTTAATATCCCACAAGTCATCACTCACTGTCCCCCATGAGCCCTTGTGGAAAACCTCCAGCCTTCCTGCACAGTCTCCCCCAGAACCAACCAGCCTGATGGAGCTGTGAGCTGGATTAAACTTACCTACACACACACACACACACACAAACACACACACACACACACACACACACACACACACACACACACACACACACACACACACACACACACACACACAGACACACACATTTTCTAACATTTCACCTTAATATTATTTATACATTACAGCTGTTTTAGGTTAAGAACAATGTATTACTCATTGATTTCTGCATTATCAAGAAAATTAACTGTGAAATAAACAAAGATTACAAGACATTTTGGTGAGAATTATTTTAAGAAAATTCTTAGCAACTGTTATTTTTTAACTGCCGTAATTCTTACCAGTACAGGTGATTGAGAGCTGTTCTCTGGAGCTGCAGTTGACTGCTTGTGCGCTGTTGCAGTTCCGCAGATGAGCTTCACTCCCAGAACAATTGAAATCCGTCACACACATGTAACTGTGTTCAGGACTGGATGTAGAGGAGCTGGAGAAGCTGATCACAGAGCCACAGCCCAGCTGTCTACAGACCACAGAGGCCACAGACTCACTCCAGGAGTCCAGCAGAACTCTCCTCCAATTCTGCCTGAAGTAAACCTCCACCTCCCCCTTACATTCTATCCCACCAGACAGCCGCACTTGCCCCTCATTAAACGCCAGAGTTGAATCTAAAGAAGAACAATACAGTGAAGTACATATTTCCTTTTTGACTACAGATGCAAGAGACCTAGTCAAACACTTTTTTAGAAGAGCAGAATTTTTGTGAAATACATTAGGAGCCACTCACCACTACAGATGACTCCAACATCCTGTTTATGAGAGCATGCAGTTCGACTCCATGATGAAATGGGACATTTTGACAGGTGTGTTTCGTTCCCCTGACAATCAAACACATCAGCCCAGATCTGGCCACTCCCCTCCCCAAACCAGTCTGACCCCAACACAGCCACAGCACTCCCACACTTCAGCTGACCACAGAGGACACTGGCATCTCTCATATCCCAGCTTACATCACACACTGTGCCCCATTCACTGAGGTACTGGAGCTCCACTCTACCAGAACAGTTAGAAGAGTCAGAGCCACTCACCAGTCGAGCCTGAGTATGACCTAAACATGGAGTTGAGAGTTTAATGATGTGCAGCAACTTGCCAGCTTGAAGATGAACAAATACAACTCAATGTTCATGTAATTTCACACATATTGAACTGATTAGAATGCAGTCTTTATTAATGACATATTAATGACTGATACTTAACCAGTGCATGTTATTCCCACGTCGTAGTCATGGGTGCAGATATTTTTGCTTGTGGAACTTTTTTTACAGGAGTAAAGATGAGATTCATTCCCCTCACATTGAAACTCCTCAGACCACACCTGACCCTCCCCTCTGCCAAAAGCAGCTGCTCCCAGCACCTCCACAGGACGTCCACAGCCCAGCTCTCGACACACAACCTCTGCATCCTGCTGGTCAAAGCCAGCATCACACACTGTCGACCATTCATTGCTTTTTGGTACTTCTAGTCTTCCAGAACATTCATGAGGACCATCAGTAAGTCTTGGTTTGTCACCTGTTTATTTAAATTTTAGAAACATCAAAAATATCAAATTAAAGCATTAATATTTCTTATTTTATGTGAGAAAGCCTGTTACATGTAAGTCATTTGATGTTCACACTTTGTCATTTTACAGAATTGACACTACATCAAAACAAGCTAAACACCAGGGATCTCTTTTTGTGATATATTAACAAGTAATCATTAAATAAATTATCAAGTAAACCAAGGCCAGAATAGACAAACATGTGGCTATGCAATGAGGATAAAAAAAGGTAACTATAATCCGGTACAGTTACAGTAAAAAGATTGTAATCCGATTTCAGATACGTTATAAAAACAGAGTGATAACTAGCAGGATTACATTCAAAGCAAACTCATTGTCTTTTAAGTAAACTGAATATGTCACATATATTATGTAGATTTATTAGTTTTATTTTTGGAGGAAGGGGAGGGAGCGGTGTTTTAAAGAGATCTGTGCCAAACAGTATTTTCAGGGCATGCAAGTAAGTTTTTTCAAAACAAGCATTAGAGACAAGCAGGTGCTAGCCAGGCTTATATACAGCCTCCGCACTGCAAGCTTAGCTGTGACACAGTGTTACAACTAATCCACCTTTAGAAAACAAAAATAAATAATTTGTCTTTTTGTTCTATATGTTTACACAGATTTTAAAACGAGAAAGAGAAAACATCTGAAAACAGAGGCTTTCTTCTACTTTAGTAGTGTCTTTCGGTCATGTAAGTGTTTTGGTTTTAAATAAGTATATAATGAAATTGATATTAACAGCTGGAGAAGCTGTAGTTATTCAGAAACAGCATTGCATATTTTACTGGTGTGTGATGTTTTTATTTGCTGTTCTCCACTGGACAAAAATACATTTGTCACTGATACACAGTCTCATATCAGTTTTCATATATGATTTGATGTGTGTATCTATCGATTGAGCTGTCTGTCTGTCTGTCTGTCTGTCTCTCTGTCTGTCTGTCTTATAGGGGATAAAAGATAATACTCTTAGGTTGGAAAATATATTTGTTACTTACAGCATAAATTATTGCAAATGAATCAGACTTTTCAACAAGTGTTAAACGGCCCCTCTGTGTGTTACAGTTAACCCCCCCATGAGTAAACTGTAACATTGCCTTTCCAGTCATTTTGGTGGAACTGAATGGTAGGTTCTGAAAATGTTTGTTTGTAGCAGAGATGTGTATGTCGCTTGAATAAGAACATTATTATTCCAACATATTTTTTTTATTTCTTTACAAAAAACACATATGTGTTATAGATGTGTTGGATATGCTTGCTTGTTGCTCTGTAAAACTGTACAATTTGACCAGCTATAAATCACACTGTTGAAACTAGGGTTAAGCTAACAGTCTAAAAGATTAAGTTAGTTTTGTTTTCATTTGTATGATTTCTTTCTTTTAATCATCATTATGTGTAACTGGTACAAGCAGCTCCCACTTAATGTCTTTTTCATTGCTTATTTAAACTTGTGAATTTCTGTAGTGAAGCCGCTGAGAGCTGTTTAGGGAGCATCTAAAAATTACCATCACCAAAGTCATGCAGGACTTTCTAATATGAAACCTCATGATCCAGTTTAGCCTTTTAACACACAGAGCACACATTGTGGTCAATCGGAGGTTTTAGAGTGACCTCTCTTTGTGATTATTTAATTCAGGGGTCTCAGAATAAGATTTATGCCAGATTGGTCTTTTGGTGTTTTTTTGCATGAAAAACAACAGATTTTAAATAAGTAAGTCAAATAAGCAAGACAGCAGTATATTTTGCATTTCAGTGTACTGGATAATTCTACAGTGATTACTTGTTCCCTTTTAGTCTCTGTAGCAATTTTTTTTCCTGTGAAAATGACTTTTTTTTCCCCTGTGGACCAAAGCTCAATTTCTA